>NW_026652295.1:31071160-31123319 GCF_009828535.3 Hylobates moloch | reverse complement strand
TTTGTACAGTTTTTCTTTGAGTTGAGTAATCATTATGTTCCGTGTTTTGGTGCTTCTTGAATATGTTTAAAGGAAATTTAGGGACATTGATTACATTTAAAATTTGGCTGGCTCAATTGCTCTAAGAATTTTTTTAAAAAATTAAGAATATCAAGTCAAAAGTTGAGGGTAGAATAAGGAGAATTGCACTGACTTAGAAAAACGGTTTTCTTTTCTTAAACTACCAGATCTTTTAAAATTTGTGATCCTACCACATTAAAATTCTAAATATTTGCAAGGGACGGGAGATCGAGCTAAAGTTAGTCATTAGATGGAAACTTGTTATTCTTTTTCAGATGCATCTATTTTCTGTATGTGATAGAAACCATAAGTTAACGGAGCTTCTATTTAGAATCACTCTGTCCTTGATAAATGCCCTTCTGAGATTCTCAGCACTATGTTTTACCTCCCACTGGCAGAGACTGTAAAAAAAAAAAGATGAAACAAAAAAAAATAATGTCCTGACACCTGAGAGCTGCCTGGATGCAATTAACAAAGCCTTGGGGTTGCTAGGAGCTAGCCTGGCACTCCCAGGTGGTTTTGGTTCTCCTGTTGAAGATAAAGGATTTCATAGAACATCAGAATCAGACAGGTACTCTGTGAGCACAGTGGATTGAGACAGAACACCAGGATGCTCAGTCATCATGTCTGAACCCAGACAAAACATGAATATTGTCCAAACCACAAAAATAACCAGGCACCTCTCTCTCGGGAGTGTTTATTGTTTCTTTACCAATCACATCTGTAGCCTCAGGATAGTCTTCTGTCCCTCTAGGTAGGATTTATGAAGCTACCCAGTCATAACATTGCCACCCCAACCCTCCACTTTCTGTCAGAATCCAATTAAAAGCAAAATCTCTCTTTCTTAAATCCTCCCCAAAATCACCTAAAACAAGCACAAAACTTACAATTGATTAATGGTCAATTTTATGTGTCAGCTAGACTGTGATCCCCAGTTATCAAATCAAACACTAATAATCTAGATGTTCCTGTGAAGATATTTTGTAGATGTCATTGAAGTTCATAATCAGTTGACTTTAAGAAGTTATCCTAGAAAAACTGGGTGAGCTTAATCTAAGCTGTTGAAAGGCCTTAAGAGCAGAGCTGAGGTTTCTCTGAGGAAACAGAAATTCCACTCTGGACAGTGTGTCAGCCTGTGCTGAGAGTTCCAGCCTGCCCTTCCTGACAACTACCACCCAGTGGATCTCTGACTTGCCTAGCCCACCCCCACAGATGCAAAAATTAATTCCTTGCATCATTCTCTTAATATATGTATTCTCCTGGTTCTACTTCTTTGGTTCCAACAATCTCTTACTGAGGGGCTGCATGATTCTCATGGTGAGTTTTATCCATCATTGCAATGAACAATAAAGCCGACTTGTTCATTGCTTGTATGCTCCTGCTGGTCTTTGGCTGGAGGCACTGAGGTACCTCATTAGGCAGTTGTGAGAAATGTACATACACCACACTTGGAATGAAAAATTCCTAGGACTCTTTACATATACTTGTCATATTTTAATATCATTCTCATTTTCCAAGGAGGACATTAAAGCCCAGAGAGTTGAAGGACTTTTCCCAGGGTCACACAGCTGGTGAGTAGCACAGATATGATGCTATGGGGCAAACCATGAGTCCTTGTGAGGAGTCATGGGTGAGAGTCTCCTTCTGTGAGAATTCAGAATCCAGTGCCTTAACATGATTAAGAGAGATATTTGACCCTATAGGTGGCTTTATTCTTTCTAGCTCCTGCCATTGTGAATGAAGAGGGCTTTTGAGGTCCCCTTTGAGATGTGCTCCCTTTGCCACTCAATATCCTTCTTGCTGTGTAGCAAATTACATGTTTTTATCTTTTTTCCTGTATCCAGACTTACCTGCTTTGTATCTCATGGAAATTCCTTAGGACTCTGGCAAATGAACAAAATGTTTTGGGATGGTACTCCAGAATTTCACCTGTTAACGTTACAGTTTAAATAACTCAGCTCCAGTTAAGAAGTTAGGGTGTTAAATGTAGGATTAGAATTGTATCTTGGATGGGAAGTTGAGGGTGCAGTTTCAGATCTCACATCCTGTGGGGGTGAAGGGAAAGTCCAAGCAAGGCAAAGTCATTGAAGAGACAATAGACGCCATTTCTTTTTTTTTTTTTTTTTTTGAGACAGAGTCTTGCTCTGTCGCCCAGGCTGGAGTGCAGTGGCGCGATCTCGGCTCACTGCAAGTAGCTGGGACTACAGGCCCCTGCCACCACGCTGGGCTAATTTTTTGTATTTTTAGTAGAGACGGGGTTTCACCGTGTTAACCAGGATGGTCTCGATCTCCTGACCTGGTGATCCGCCCGCCTCGGCCTCCCAAAGTGCTGGAATTACAGGCGTGAGGCCACGCCTGGCCCAACAGATGCCATTTCTATCTTTAACCTAGTTTTGTCTCTCTCCTCTTCCTGCTTCATCCAGCCATAACACAGTAAACGTTGTTCCAGTTGCTTCTGTCTTCAGGTCATAATTTTAATGTAAGGTAAAGTAATAAGTAAATGAAACTCAGAAGAACAGTATACCATTTTAACAAAAGCTAATTTGTTACCTTTGTCTAGTAGAAAGAGAAAAGGTCCTCTTCATAAATTAATAGTGGGAATAAAATTTGGAGTTCAAAATAGTACATTGTCCAACCATTTTCTCGGAAAGCACTTATTGACATGCCATTGATTCCATAACTAAAATAGCAATGGGATGTGCCATTATAATTGACATCATTAAGAGCCCTCTAAGAAATTAGGTAGAATTTATGTTAGTTCTAATAAACAGTTATAACGTTCTCTAAGACTCTGTATATTTTCAAATTGTTTTAATCTGACTTTATGCACTGGTAAAGTTTTACTCTGAAGGCCAAGACTTCTGTCTTGCAGTAGTTAAAGGTGCTTCACAATAATAACAGTCTAGAGTAGCAAAGTAAAAAGAATATACATTTTGTAATAAGATAAATATGTATTCCATGCTGTTTTTCACTTTATCAGCTGCATCACCTTGGGCAAGCTACTCAAAATACCTGAGCCTTAAGGTTATTTTCTATAAAACAGAAGGAAAATTATTAGATGATAGTTAATATGGTAAAATGAAATGATAGATAAGTGCAAATTATAAAGTTAAATACAATCCAGTGTCTGACACATAGCAACTATTCCCAAGTGGTAGATCCTACATAAAGACAAATATTAGGAATGATAATGATAATAACATCATGCTTTTGGGCTGGGAGCCTATCAATTTTTCCTCATTCATTTAACCTTCTCCCTGTAGCATGTGGGAGCCTGTGAGCCACAGAAGCACTAAGACATTGCTGCAAAACAAAATTTTTTTGAAGACTGTTGTATCTGTCAGATTTTTCTGTGTAACAAAGTACTCCAAAACTTAATGACTTCAAATAATTGTTTAGAGTCTCCTCATGATTCTGTAAGACAGGAAATTGTGCTCAACCCACCCTAGTGGTCTTTATGTACTGGGCAGGTTCAGCTTTTCTCAGGTGGGCTCCCTCACATTTCTGTAGCATCAATAGGTTTGGCAGGGATACGGGGCGTCTCTCCATCCATGTGGGCTCATTATCCGGCAGGCCGGCTGAGGCTTATCACAGGTGCTGGAAAGCTCTCCTGTGCGAGATAGAAACAGCAGGTGTCTTGAGCTGAAACTTAAAACTCACAACATCACTTCCATTACATTCTATTATTCAAAGCAAGTCATAGTACTAGCTCACATCAAGAGGTGGGTTAATAGATTGCATTTCTTGACAGAATGGGCTACAAAGAATTTGTAGCTATTTTTGCAACTTATCATAAATATCCTCTGGCTTTTGGCAATATGTAAATGAATTTGGTGTGCGAGCATTGGAGAGCCCCCATATTTGAAATAAATTCCACCCACTCACCTACCAGTCAAGATCTTATCTTTACTAATCTGCATTAAAAACACAGTGAAGCTTTCTCAAGGGAGACTTGAACTAAGAAGTGTTGAATTCCAATATGAATAAGGTGCTACAATTTATTCTTATAAAAAACTTAATGGAGTTTTACAAGTGAAAATACAGAATTGTGAAGAATTGTAAGTAATCTCTTATGACTGCCAAGCTCATATTCTGATACAAAGTCCTGTATGCTGATATCCAGTCACGTGGTCTCTCACAATGATAAAATTAATGAAGCAGAGGAAACTTATAAAAACAATTGTTATTTAATATCATTTCCACCAATTCTTTGTCAGCAACAACTCTTATGTGTATGAACTAGTTGTTTTAAATAACTCACTTGAATAAACTGCACAATAAAAAATAATATGAGGAGGCCAGGCGCGGTGGCTCACAACTGTAATCCCAGCACTCTGGGAGGCTGAGGGGGGGCGGATCACGAGGTCAGGAGATCAAGACCATCCTGGCTAACACGGTGAAACTCCATCTCTACTAAAAATACAAAAACAAAATTAGCCAGGCATGGTGGCAGGTGCCTGTAGTCCCAGCTACTCAGGAGGGTGAGGCAGGAGAATGGCGTAAACCTGGGAGACAGAGCTTGCAGTGAGCCAAAATCGTGCCACTGCACTCCAGCCTGGGCGACAGAGTGAGACTTCATCTCAAAAAAAAAATGATGATGATAATAATAATAATAATAATAATAATAATATGAGGAAAGATTGCTTTGTAATGCTCTTCTACTGAAAAACATGCAAAATTACCTCCATGTCCAGATCTACCTTCTCCATAGCTCCAGAGTATTCTATAGCTAAATCTAATACGTTATTTCATGAAGACTTTGCAGAGACTATGGTATGTAATCAATAAATATTTGTTGACTTGGACTGAAATTCTTAATCATCTGAATCAGTTTACAGAGCTGACTGTCTGGAGACTGATATTCCTCATGTCCAGTAGTGATTGATTCTCCTCCCAGGAACTCCCCAGTCCTAATGTACATATTGTAAACATTCTTTGTATAGATCTTTTTATTTACTAATTTAATTTTAGAGATGGGGCCTCACTGTGTTGCTCAGGCTGGCCTCAAACTCCCAGGCCCCATCTCAGTCTTCCAAGTAGCTAGGACTACAGGGGCACACCACCCCACCTGGCTAAACAGATAACTTTCCTTAACATTAATCATTAAAAAAATGACAAAAAATTTTTAATAAAAACTTTAAAAGCAAGTGCTGCCCAAAGCGATTTATAGATTCAATGCTATTTCTATTAAAAACTACCATTGAGATTCTTCACAGAACTAGAGAGAGCCTGAATAGCCAAGGCAACGCTAACCAAAAAGAACAAAGCTGGAGGCATCACACTACCCGACTTCAAACTATACTACAGGGCTACAGTAACCAGAACAGCATGGTACTGGTACAAGAACAGACACATAGAGCAATGGAGCAGAATAGAGAACCCAGAAATAAGACCTCATACCTACAACTATCTGAGCTTCAACAAGCCTGAGGAAAACAAGCAATGGGGAAAGGATTTCCTATTCAATAAATGGTGCTGGGAGAACTGGCTAACCATATGCAGAAGGTTGAAACTGGAACTCTTCCTTACACCATATACAAAAATTAACTTAAGATGGATTCAAGACTTAAATGTAAAACCCAAAACTATAAAAACCCTGGAAGACAACTTAGGCAATACTACTCAGGACATAGGCATCGCCAAAAGTAATTGCAACAAAAGCAAAAATTGACAAATGGGATCTAATTAAACTAAGGAGCTTCTGCACAGCAAAAGAAACTATCAGCAGAGTGGACAAACAACATACAGAATGGGAGAAAAGTTTTGTAAACTATGCATCCAACAAAGGTCTGATATCCAGCATCTATAAGAAACTTAAACAAATGTACAAGAAAAAAATGAACAACTCCATAAAAAAGCGGGCAAACGGCATGAATGGACAGTTCTCAAAAGAAGACATACATGTAGCCAACAATCATATGAAAAACAGCTCAACATCACTGATCATTAGACAAATACAAACCAAGACCACAATGACCATCTCACACCAGTCAGAATGACTATTATTAAAAAGTAAAAAACTGACAGATGTTGATGAGGTAGTGGAGAAAAAGGAATGTTTATACACTGTTGGCGGGAGTGTAAATTAGTTCAACCATTGTGGGAGACAGTGTGGCAATACCTCAAAGACCCAAAGGCAGACATACCATTTGACCCAGCAATCCAATTACTGGCTATATACCCAAAGGAATGTAAATCGTTCTATTATAAAGACACGTGTACACATATGCTCATTGTAGCACTATTCACAATAGCAAAGACATTGAATCAACCTAAATACCCATCAATGATAGACTGGATAAAGAAAAGTTGGTACATATACACCATGGAATACTATGCAGCCATAAAAAAGAATGAGATCGGCTGGCATGGTGGCTCACGCCTGTAATCCCAGCACTTTGGGAGGCCGAGGCAAGCAGATCACGAGGTCAGGAGATCAAGACCATCCTGGCTAACACGGTGAAACCCTGTCTCTACTAAAAATACAAAACATTAGCCGGGAGTGATGGCTACTTGGGAGACTGAGGCAGGAGAATGGCATGAACCCGGGAGACGGAGCTTGCAGTGAGCCGCGATCATGCCACTGTACTCCAGCCTGGGTGACAGGGCGAGACTCTGTCTCAAAAAAAAAAAAAAAGAAAAAAGAATGAGATCATGTTCTTTGCAGGGACATGGATGGAACTAGAGACCACTATTCTTAGCAGACTAATACAGGAACAGAAAACCAAATACTGCATGTTCTCACTTATGAGTAAGAGCGAAATTATAATAACACATGCATGGACACATAGAGGGGAACCACACACACTAGGACCTATTGAAGAGTGGAGGTTGGGAGGAGGGAAATGATCAGGAAAAATTACCATTGGTTACTAAGCTTAATACCTGGTTGATGAAATAATCTATAAAACAAACCCCTATGACACATGTTTACATGTTTATGTAACGGACCTGAACATGTACCCTTGAACTTAAAAGTTTTAAAAATGCTCTAAAATGAGGTTTCTCAACCTGAGAACTATTAATCTTTTGAGGCAGAGGATAATCATTTTTTTGTGGGAGGCTGTCATGTGTGTTATAGGACTTTTAACAGCACCCCTTGCCTCTACCCAATACATGCCAGTAGCACCCTCCCCAGTAGTGACAACAAAAACTATCTCCAGACATTGTCAAATGTCACTTGAGGGGAAAATTGCCCCCATTTAAGAATCATTGCTTTATAAGTTAACAGACCCTCTAAAATAAAAATAGTAGCAATGTATTGTGTGTTTATGGAATATGAGAAAGAAATTATATGACAACAATTGCACAATGAATAAGAGAGAAGTCTGGAGTATGCTAATCTAAGGTAGATTTGAAGATAGATTATACATATATGTAAAATTCTAGGGCAACAACTAATCCAAAAGAAAGCAAAAAAATGATTTTAAAAATAAATATTTCATAGAATTAATAGAAATATCTAGCAAAAATAATTCGACCATATTAATAAGTACATTAAATATAATTGGTCCAGGCAGACCAATTAAATGATAGAGAAGAACAGATTGAATAAAAATGGAATATTGAACTATAACCTATCAGCAACCCATTTTAAATATAAAGACATACCTTCATTAAGAGTAAAAAGAAGGGAAATATATACCATGCAAAAGAAATCAAAAGAGAGTGGGAATGATTGCATCAATACTAGACAAAGTAGAAACTGGAGCAAGAAATGTTAATAGGGATAAAGACAGACATCACTTAATGATAAAGGGTTATTTCTCTAAGGAGACATAACAATCTTAAGTGCATATGCACCTAACGACAGAGCTTCAAAATACAGGAGACAAAGTGGACATAAAAGAAAGGAGAAATAGAAAAATCCAAAATTATCATTGGAGATTTTATACTCATTTCTTAGTATTTCATAGAAAAATTAAGCAGAAAGTCAGTAAGGATATAGAATAACTGAACAATGCTGTCAAGTAACTTGACTAAGTTACATTTACAGAACACTCCACCCAACAACAGGAAAATACATAATTTGAAACTGTATTAATTCTATCTACTATATTTCTCTCTATGAACATCATGTTCTTCTCCACTTATTCATCTTCTCTTGTGGTCTCAAAAAAGTTTTATAACATTTTCTCTGATGATTCTTTATATTCCTTGTTAAATACTTTTTATATTATTTTGCTCTTGTTAATGCATACTTTTTTCCTTCCTCCATCACTAAATATTTTTTCTTACAGTCTTCATTGCTTAGTCTGCCAGAGACAGATGATGCTGCTTCCCACAGGGTTCTCATTTGCTGAAGAGGAAAATATTGAATGTCTTATTTTGGTTTCACTTAAACCCAGCTTCTGCAAGGGCCGATTGTCACCAAAACCTGCTAGAAGGGAGTGAGGTTGTGGAGATTGGGGGTTGGGGTGAGGAATTGAAAATAACACATGATACATGGGTGTCCTTTCAGTGCCCTCTGTCTGGAAAATTAACTAACCAGAGAAGTGAAGGGTTCAACAGTCAGATTAAAGAACAGGTTGGCTGGGCATGGTGGCTTATGCCTGTAATCCCAACAGTTTGGGAGGCCAAGGTGGGTGGATCACCTGAGGTCAGGAGTTCAAGACCAGCCTGACCAACATGGTGAAACCCCATCTCTACTAAAAATACAAAATGAGCTGGGTGTGGTGGCACATGCCTGTAATCCCAGCTACTTGGGAGGCTGAGGCAGGAGAATTGCTTGAACCTAGGAGATGGAGGTTGCAGTGAGCAGAGATCGCGCCACTGCACTCCAGCCTGGGCAACAAGAGCAAAACTCTGTTGCAAAAAAAAAAAGGAAAGAAAAGAAAAGGAAAGAACAGGCATTACTCTGTGCTTTGTGCTTTGAGTCACTATCAAGTGACTTAAACCAAGGACAGCTCATGCCCACAGGTCTACAGGGAAAGAGTAACTGTGAATAGCAGCATCTTAATGTGTTTGCACTTGTGAAAAAGTAGAGGATGCTTCATTTCTTTAGTCCACGCAGTCTCCAGTGAGTTTCAGGATGTGCCAGTTGAATCTTATGATCTAGGCACTGTTTACTAAATTGACAATGAACCTCCAAATCAACTATGAGTTTGGCTTACTGGTCTGAACCTGATGTTTGCAGTTTAAAGTCAGCCAAAAATCCTGGGATGTGTACATTGTGGGAAAAAAATCACAATTAAAGTGAAGGAATGGATTCGGTTGTTTCCCCAGATGTGTGAGAATAGGTTAATTTCCTGGAGGTAGTTAAAATAAAACCGAAAGGACAAATTGCCTGTTCCTCTCATATTCCTTCCCTCCTCCTTATTCCCACCCAATGTAAAGAAAGCCAGGCCTCTTTTTGCTTTTGACTCTGAAACTTTCTCTTCAGATATACTGGATGTTTATCAGCCAGGCTGGTGAGAAAATGTAGACAAATTGTCATGTTACCTCCCAGTCATGATGATGATAATAATAATTGATAGTAATGATAATAGTGCCTGATATGTATTGAGTACTTACCACATGCCAAGTGTTCTTCTAATTGCTTTTACCATACTTATATTAACTGACTTAACTTTCAGAATGATACCATTAAATAGGTATATTATTATATCTCCCTCCCCCATTTTACCAATTATGAAATTGTAGCATGGAAGAGTTGGATACTTGACTAAAGCTACACCACTAGTAAGAGCCAGAATTCAAACCCATGCAGTCTAACTGCAGAGTGATACCATAGAGAGAGGGCACTTGTGCTACACTGTAGCCCAGAAGGGAATTTACACCACAACTCCTATCATAGGCAAGGGACAATTTGTCAAGCCACAACTTAATTCTTCTAAAGAAGTAATTGTACATGGATCTGGCCACTTACACAACCAACTGTCTTCATCTAGAGGTGTTTCTCCAGGGCAAGCCCTGAGGTGGAAATTTGCATTAACGTAGCTGATTAAGCCCTCCTCTGTAGATGCCTTATGGACAGAAATGGGCCCTTCCTCTTCTCTTTGTTTCTCATACTTGACTGTGGCTCTGCACCCCCAGGAGATTGGTTCCAGGACCCCAGCTGATACCAAAATCTGTGGATGCTCAGTCTCTTCTATAAAATGCTGTAATAGGCCGGGCGCTGTGGCTTACACCTGTAATCCCAGCACTTTGGGAGGCTGAGGCTGGCGGATCACGAGGTCAGGAGATCAAGACCGAGACCATCCTGACTAACACGGTGAAATCCCATCTCTACTAAAAATACAAAAAATTAGCCAGGCGTGGTGATGGGCGCCTGTAGTCCCAGCTACTTGGGAAGTTGAGGCAGTAGAATGGCGTGAAGTCGGGAGGCAGAGCTTGCAGTGAGCCGAGATCACGCCACTGCACTCCAGCCTGGGCGACAGAGAGAGACTCCATCTCAAAAAAAAAAAAAAATGCTGTATTAACCCATATCCGTGGATTTAAATCCATGGTAGGTTGAATCCACAGATGTGGAAGCTTGGATAGGGAAAGTCGACTGTATTTGATTTATGCACAGATAAACACTCTTGGTCAGGTCCAGTATAATTCATCTACAGGTGATTTAAATAGTGAATGCACTTTGAAGTCTTCATGGTCAGCTGAAGAATCTGAAATTTCACTGTCAGACTTACTTAGAAATCTTACAGGTTCAAACATATTATGGCTAATAAAATTTTGCAGCTTTGTCAAAAACCATAGAAATGTTCCTGAGCCTAGACCAGGCTACATGGCACCGAAGGGTCAGGGCCTGCTCCCAATCCCAGAAGAGGGGACCAGAAATTTCCAGTCTGGGAGGGTCCCACACAAAAGTTGCTCTAAAACTACAGACTGGGATTTTTTTCTGAATTTTTCCTTCTTCAGGGAAAACAGTGTGAACCTGCGTAGTACTCTTCTATCTCTGCTCAACTGAGTACCAGAGGGTTCATGGGTTTCGAGTTTAAGACATTAGATTTAGGGAGAATTCACATCTTTCTTCTTCTGTTTATTTGTGAGGTATGGTGAGGTCGTTGTTTTACTTCCATGAGGACAGTGGATAAAAAAGAACTCTTTACAGGGAAGGGAGAGGTAGAGATGAGTAAAGTTATGTAAAAGGATTGAGAAGTAGACCTGACAGTGCAACTGAGAACAGAAACTTTGTGGCTATCATCCCAGAGGACCATGAAGACCTGCAGGAGAGGAAAAAAGACACTACAGGGACAGTATAGGCGAAGTTCTACACAATGCTCCACATTAAAATGTTCCATACAGATTTCCCTGAGCAGAGATTTTTCAAGGCCACTCACCTTAGACCTGCAGGCCCTATTAAGACTGTTGGGAGGAGAAAAATGTAGTAGTTCTTCTATAATCTAATTCTAGTCTTCTGAGTGTCATTAAGATCCTTCCTGTTTTTATAAATATAAATATCACAGTATAGATACATTTACAGAATTGTAATATTAGTCTTTGTAGTTTTTTTTTTTTTTTACTTAATCTGTGGATAATTTCCAACAGATCAGACAATCTTCTACATCACTAAACAGTTTCATAAAATCTTACCTTTAGTGGCTATAAAAACATCACCACACACTTGAAACAGTATTTATTTAAACATTTTTTTAAAAAACCTTGGGGACACTTCAGGAGATTAATTGAAAGATTATATGGAGAAAAGTTAACCCCACCTCTCTCCCACTCTGACCTCCGCCACATAGGTGGCTGGCATCTATCCCTCAAACAAAATACATGAAGTTTCCTCTCAGAAGAAATTGAATGGGCCCAGAGAAAATAATTCCACGCTATGGCCCTCATGGTTCCCCAGTGAAGGAATCAGACCCTGAAACATTAGCCCCAAATTCCTACCAAATTCCATTTGATTTCTTCTAACTCATGACCATTTTTTAGTCACTCTTACATGTAAAATAATATGAAGAAACAGAAAGCATTTTAAGAGAGCAATAAGGATAAACAAAAAGAAAAAGCTTAAAACAGATAGATTAGAAATTCAAGACAGCTTTAAATATATACACAAAACAAAGCCAAACAAAATTTTAATTATTATTTTCACAAACATTGGAGAAGATAGTCCCTTTGTAAAACAAATCAAATTGCTATTAATATTTTCTCCATAGGTAAAACAACAAAAACACTTTGAAAATTAACAGTATAGCCGTAATATTTATAAACATTCTTTTTTAAATAACCCAAACACATATAACTAAAGATAAAGCATTTGCTATGCAAGCAAATCCAGCTTCAAGACAAGCCACAGCCCCTACCAACCATGCAGAATTCTGGGCCTAAGCTGCTTCTGCATAGATTGATAGAGAAATCACCACCCTAGATGCAAAACAAGGCCTGTCTAAAATCAGACTGTGGTTGCTGAGGAGGAAGTGGGAATGGGGAGTGACTGCTTAATTGGTACAAGGTCTCCTTTGGAGGTGATGAAAATGTTATGGGACTACATAGAAGTGATGGTTGTACAACATAGTGAATGCACTAAATGCTACTGAGTCGTGCACCTTAAAATGGGTTAATTTTGTTATGTGAATTTTACCTCAACAAACAAAAAGACTGCCTAACTCAGGCCCATGCCTTTATATAATATGCTACATAATACACTCTACTACTCTTTAAAAAATCAACAATACAGGACAGTATACTTATCCTAGACTTTCAGAACATTTACTCTTTTTTAAAATCTCATGAAGATTTTGAATAAAAATAGTTTTAAATCTATAGATTATATCTCCATCCAACTTCATGATTCATTTATAGTTCATTTTCTTTTTCAGTAAAGTACATTTTTTACTTTCTGTTGAGTCTATATATTTCTTACAAAACTTATTATTTGGTATTTTCTATTATTCCTAATGCTAATGAAGTCCTCCCTGCCACCAAACTTGGGTATGCCTTCTTGACAGTTTAGTCTGCCAGAGACAAATGATGCTGACTTCTCTACTTTGCCTTATTAGATAAAAAGAAAAGTATGTAATGATAATATCAAGGTTTCATGTTAATGTGGTTTATGCAAAGATTTATGTCATCATCCTTCCCCTTCAACCACAACCCTTTTCTAATAACCACATCCTGTGACCAAACAGCTCTTCCTTTCCTACAAGCATCGAACCTATTATTATTTACTCTGAGGTTCTCAATGTGAATTTTAGATAGTGACATATCCTTTGGTCAACACTTGAACAGTCTTCACACAAGATGTGAAGAACACGACAACAAACCATCTGTAACTAAGGGTATCAAAGAACATAGTTAAGGACTCCTGGCTGTGATGGCCGTTTTCAGTAAGACATTATTCTACAGGACACTTTCTGGAATATGAATTCAACATATTAGAAACTACATTGTGGAGGTTTCCCCTGAAGAAAAAAAAAGTAGATGGGAAACCCATGATGATAAGGATCTGAAATTAACGTGGTATGAAAGTGAGGGTAGATGCACAGCTCTGGGCCAGCCACACAGAGTTAGGGCCACTGTCTCAACATCTGAAAGAGACTGAGCTTGAACAGTGAGGACTACATTAACCAGGGGGCTGGATCTGCATTGCTCACACTTCAACAGAGATTGGAACCCAGCTGACTGTGAGTGAGTGTGGAAGAGCCCCCTGCTGGAGGCAAATGACTGGAGCCCTGTGCATATGCCGGGCGATGAGGAAGAGCACAAGTATATTCTCTGGAACAGGGCTCTTCAGGGCCTGGGCTAAGTCACCCAGCGCCCTCCTCCTCCTCACCCCCCCAATGGTAAATCTGATAAATCAGTGCTAATTTGCTTCGCATGATAGAATTTACTAAATGTGATGGCTGAGATTTTGAGCCAGGGTGGCAAATGCAGCTACTGACTCAAGAGCAATGTGTAGTAGTAACTTGGGTATGAGAATAGGATTGTGAATTGGTACGCAACTTTACCAGTGACAGATGTGTCTCACTACCCATTGGCATGTATGTTCTAGTCTAGTGCTGAGAAAGATACGCAAAATATTAAGACTTTTACGGCAAGATTTGTACCACAAAATGCTCATTTTTAGCTCTCGTGGATTTTCTGTCTTGTAGTTTGTTGTATCTTTCTCACTCTTGCTGAGGCATCACCAAGTCACCTTGTAAATTCTGTAATCACTTTCTTTCAGTAGATTTCTTATATCTAAATTTTAATTAAGACTGGGAATCCTTTTTGACACTTGGACACTGAAAGGAAGCATCTCTCAATTTCCTCCTTTACTCATGCATCTTCTTATCAACTGGGGAGTCTGGGGGTCATAAGACGGAAGTAGTAGGTGAGGCTTGGACATCAGATCAAATTGAGAATTAACTAAAACAGGGATGGGGCAGAAGCACCTCTCCATAAGACATGCCTACTAGTGTTTCATGTCAGTTTACCATTGCTATGGCAACACCCAGAGGTTACCACTTCTTTCTATGGCAATAATGACCCACTGGGGTCATTGAAGTGGTAATTGGAGTTACCATCTATAAATTAAGGGGTGGATTATGCAGAAATTTCTACCCTATTTCTAGAAACTTCTGCATAGTCCACCTCTTAATTTGCATATAATTAAAAGTGGGTATAAATATGACTGCAGAACTGCCTCTGAGCTACTATTCGGGGCACACTGCCTATGGGGTAACCCTGCTCTTCAAAGAGTAGCTTAGTTCCATAAAAGTTGCTGTCTAACACCACTGTCTCATCCTTGGAATCTTTCCAGAGTGAAGCCAAGAACACTCTTGGGCAAAGCCCCAATTTTGAGGCTTGCTAGCCCTGCATCAAGACCACCCTTGCAATGGATAAGTTTATCTGCTAGTTATCTCAGTACTGAGGGCTTCTTAATGTGGGAGTCCTCACTTTGGGGAATATGAAGAATTTGACTGGTTTCGGGGGGTTGGTCAAGGGAGATCTGCTGCAGTCTATTAAGTGATTCTGTGAAAGGCAATGATATCTAACTCCACTTTGAGCATTTGATCTGAATGCCCCCTTCACATTAAGCCTCTGTGGATCCATAACCAAGGGTGCAGGAATTTTGCTTCTGAGAACCTTTCCCATGATAGAATTCTGGTTATTTCTGTTTTTCTTTCTGTTTGCTATTATGACCTACACCTCTGTTAACATCCCTGTGCATGCTTCCTTGTCCACATACCTAATGTTTCTTTAGAACAAATGCCTAAGACTAGAAGTTCTATGCACTATATTTGTGTTTACAACTTTACTATAACTAGCTGTATAAGTTTCGACCCCCACTAGAAGTGTTTAATTGTTCACACTAATGAATTTTCTTGCCAATAAATTATTGTCAGACTTCATTTTGCCCATCTCTCGAGAATTAAATGATACTTCCTAGTGATTTGAAATGTGTTTTTCTGATTACTAATAAGGGTGGAAATCTTTTCACATTATGTATTGACCTGCTATGCTTCCTTTTCATAAACTAGCTCTCATCCCTGGAGTGGCACTGAATTTCTTATTATTTTTATAAATATAAAAATGTCATATGTATAGATAGATGTAAGCGTATAAGACTTAAATTTTAGTTTTTACAATTTAATTTTCCTATATTATACGTATTAAAAATAACTTCTTCCAATTTTTGTCATATTTTAAAAGTATATTTTGATTACATTTCTAAAAATATGTATTAAAGTATATTTATTAAAAATTTTACGTTTTTTGTTATTTCATCCTCGTTAAGAAATACTTCCCTACTTCAGTTCATAAAATAATCTTCTAAATTTTCTATTTAAAAAATTTAAAAATTACCTTTCCTTTGGCTAAATATTCTGTAATGGGATTGCTAGATGATATGATAGCTCTATTTTTAGTTTTTTGAGAAACCTCCATACAGTTTTCCATAATGGCTGTACTAATTTACATTCCTACTAATGGTGTATAAAAGTTCCCTTTTACCCTCCTCCTTACTAGCATTTTTTTTTTTTTTTTTGCCTTTTTGATAGTAGGCATTCCAACTGGGATAAGATGATAGTTCATCGTGGTTCCTGTTCACATTTGATTAGTCTGAATTGAATTGATTTTTGTGGATACTGTGTTGTATGAATCCAACGTTGAGTTTTCCGTCTGGATAACAAATTCTCTCAGGATGACTTACTGCACTATTTCATAAGTAAATTCTAATGCCAACTCCGACATAAATATGATTTAACATATGAGTGAGTTGGTTCTGGGCCTGCTGTTTTTGCTCGTTTGTCTATATGTCTATCCATGCATCAGTACAACTCTCCTATTTATACTTAAGTCTGATAATAAATTGAGGACTAGCTGGGCAAAATCTTACCAACCTGTTTCTGTGTATAACTAGTAAAGAAACCAAACTGTTTATTTGCATGTGTAACTAACTTGTAGGCTAGTCTTAAACAATTGCTCTTCTATAATTATTTATAATCAGCATAGTGATTCCACAATATTATGTTGGGATTTTGAGTAGAACTGCATTGGCTCTATAGATTAACTCAGAGAAAAATTGTGTTTACTTTTTGGATATTTTATTCATGAATATAGTATATCTTTCCATTTACATAGGTATCTCTAATTATTGTTATTTTTTTTTGATAGAATCTCACACTGTCTGGAGGCTGGAGTACAGTGGCACAATCTTGGCCCACTGCAACCTCCGACTCCCAGGTTCCAGCGAGTCTTGTGTCTCACTCACCTGAGTAGCTGGGATTACAGGCTCATGCCATCATGCCCAGCTAATTTTTGTAATTTTAGTAGAGACAAGGTTTCACTATGTTGGCCAGGCCGGTCTTGAACTCCTGGCCTCAAGTGATCCACTGACTTGGCCTCCCGAAGTGCTGGGATTACAGGCATGAGCCACCACGCCCAGTCTCTAATGTCTTTTAATGAAGTGTTAAATTAAATTAAACTACCTAAAATTACCAACAATCATCTGTTTTTGATCAAAAATAATTTTGATCAATTTCATTTAGTTCAATGTAAAACCCTGATGTAACAGATCTCTATAACTTGTTAGATTTATAGATAGTATACCTAACTTTAATTTTAATGTTGTTCAATTATTTGTTGATGTACGACTTGCTTAACATATTGTGTAGGTTAAAATGTTGAGATTCAGAGAGACCATTAAAATTGCTCAAAGTCAGACATCCAGGATATAGCAGAGTAAAATTTAAACTAAGTTCTGCCTAATTCCAAAGCCCTGGTACCCTTCTCTTGCAACCATTTATATTGCATGATAAGTTGACTTATCTACATGTGATTGAGCTTATAGACAAATGGGAGAGGAAGTATACATTTGCATCTTGACTAAAGATAATGCTAGTCTTGGCCAGACAAGAATTACAAGACAGTCTCTATCATTAGAGAATTCCAGCTTCTAAATTTCCAGATGCCATTTCTTGTGTTTGAATTAATCCCTAGAAATTTGTACCTAAAAAAGCACACATGAGAATGAGGTAATATACGAAGCAGTGGTTATTGTTTTTTTGTGTTTTGGGTTTTTTTTGAGATGCAGTCTTGCTCTGTCGCCCAGGCTGGAGTGCAGTGGGGTGATCTTGGCTCACTGCAAGCTCCACCTCCCGGGTTCACGCCATTCTCCTGCCTCAGCCTCCCGAGTAGCTGGGACTACAGGTGCCCGCCACCATGCCCGGCTATTTTTTTTTGTATTTTTAGTAAAGATAGGATTTCACCGTGTTAGCCAAGATTGTCTCAATCTCCTGACCTCATGATCCACTCACCTCGGCCTTCAAAAGTGCTGGGATTACAGTTGTGAGCCACCATGCCCGGCCAGTTATTGTTTTTATATAATTCATTTGTTAGTTGTAACTTATGACCGAAGAAGAGTGAGACCAGGAACAATTAAATGTGTTGGAGGTAAGTGTAATATGAAAACACTAGAGAATGTAGGGTCAGTGTAGAGTTGTAGAGAAACACCCCTCTGTGTTGAATTCAACTCAATTTGTTTAAAGACACAAGAAATATTTTTTGAATCAAGGCCATTTTCTAGGCATGGTGGGAGATGCAGACTTGTGGAAACAACGGGCCTAAACTTAAGGGGCTTATGGTCTAATGGAACACAAAAGAAGTACCCATTTATAATGTTAAGTAGTAGGTGGTTTCTTAGAAAAAAAAATTATGTACATTTGGAGAATAATGCGTACTTCCAAGAGAATGTTACAATTAAATATACTTTGAAAATGTCTTCGGATTTTAAAAGGCAGAGATGATGAGAAAGAAGCATGGCATAGACCTACCAAAATCTTTTTTTGAAATATAGTTTAAACTTTATTCTATAATTCTTTCTTCTGCTAGGTCAAACCTATGGTTGAGCCCCCTCTAGTGAATTTTTATTTCAGTTATTGTACTTTACAACTCCATAATTTCTATTTGGTTCCTTTTTATTATACTATTGTCTAAATATTTGTGTCTCCGGCCCCCAGATTTATATTTTGAAGCTCAATTCCCATTTTCTAGTGTGTGGTATTAAGAGGTGGGGTCTCTGGGAGGTGATTAGATTATGAGGGTAGAGTCCTGATTAATGGAAATAGTCCTCTTGTGAAAGAAGCTGAGGGAGCTTATTCACCACTTCCACTGTATGAAAACACAGGTGGAACGCACTGTCTGGGAAACAGACAGTAAGCCCTTGCCAGACACTGAATCGCTGGTTCTTTGATCTTGGATTTCCTAGCCTCCAGAACTGTAAGCAATAAATTTCTGTTGTTTACAAATTACCTAGTCTAAGGCATTTTGTTATAGCAGCTGAATGGACTAAGACAACTAACTATTATCGCTATTGTTGTAACGCCAAAGGTTCTTGCCTTAGCCACGCCAAAGAATTGGTGTGGCGGCTGCCTGCCGTGAGTGATAGAGACACGGACCGATAGAGAGAAAAAGCAGTAGGCTTTACTGAGCAGAGTGAAAGTACAAAGCTTCTACAGTGTGGAAGGGATCCTGAACAGGTAGCCGCGGCTGGTTTTGGGTGATTGCCTTTTAAACTCTTTAAGGGGGGAAATACGTGCGGTGGGAAGATGTTACCAGAGTGAGAAACAAAGGCAGTAAATTATTTTGTTCCATGTCTTAGATCTTGAGGAAAACCGGAATTGCAACCTAGGTTTTATTTACTTTATGACCTCGTAGTGGCATAGCAAAAGAGACAGGATCTTACCAGGACTCTATAAAGTATGTTCACAAGGAATTGGAATTGGGAAGTTAGATAAGGTTTGCTGGTCACAGAAAAATGGGCAGTTAACATTCTTTTTATCTTTAGTTTTGGGGGAGGGGGAAGGGAGAGACGGAGAGAGACACAGGGCAACTTACAGCAAAATTTTCGCTGTTTATAGTTTTCTTGGGGAAGAAAACACATATACAAATCCGGGTGTTAGGAATATTGTAAGCATATATCTTCAGTGTTATTCATCCGGGACTGAAGTAAGTGCTGATGCAGGAAATGAGTGAGTTTCACAGCTTTCTGAGCCCCTACTCAACCCAGGAAGCCCAGCTGCACCTCCTCTTATTGTCCTTCTCTCTTTGATGCAACACTGCCATCACGTCTTCCTTCACTTCTTTAGTCATCCTTTCCTTTAGGTCTATGAATGTAATGGATAATGTTAAGTGTCAGCTTGAGTTGGCTGAGGGATGCCCAGATAGCTGGTAAAACATTGTTTCTGAGTGTGACCGTGAGGGTGTTTCCAGAATATTTTAGTATTTGAATCAGAAGACTGAATAAAGAAGATATCTCTCACTCATATGGGTAGGCATCATTCAGTCCATTGAGGACCCAAATAGATCAAAAGGGTGGAGGAAGGGTGAATTCTCTTTCTCTTTGAGCTGGGACATACATCTACTTCTACCCTGGACACCAGAGCTCCTTCTTCCCCTCCTCCTGCCATGACTCCGGCCCATGTCCTGGTTCTCAGGCCTTTGGCCTCAGACTGGGAGTTGTACCATTGGCTCCCTTGATCCTCAACCCTTCTGACTCCCACTGAATTACACCACCTGCTTTCCTGGGTCTCCTACTTGCAGATGGCATATTGTGGCACTTCTTGGCATCCATAATTGAGCAAGTCAATAACCATACACATCTTTTTGTCTCTGTTTCTCTGGAGAATCCTGACAAAAATATTGAATATATTTAAACATATGTATAGTGGCTACTTTAAATATTTTTGTATTAGATTTGTTCTCTCAAGCAATGTCTTCTGCCTTCTATTTTTCTAGTCTATTGGTCACACTTTTTTGTTTCTTTGCGTAGCTCATAACTTTTGTTGAAAAATGAACATTTTAGGAACTATATTATAGAAACTCTGGGTACTACCCCCACATTGTGCTTGTTATTCTTATTTGCTTGTTTGTTTATGTGATTAACAATGATTGTCTGGATTATTTTAATAAAGTCTATCTTCATCTCCTCATCCCACAGTGTTAAGCTTTTGATGTTACCTCAAGGAGGCCCAGCTTTGAGTATATCCAGGGTTACCCTGGAATGACAGTGGTCCTATAGAACTCTTTTTCACTCTTTCCCTCACCAACCCAGCCATTGAAGTCCATTAATTACCACTCTTTTCAGTAATGCCCTGGGGCAAAATTCCTCTACAAAGTAATCCAATAAAATAGTGAGTCCTTCTATGAAATAGTTTCTGAGGTCAGTGTTTGATATTTGTTTTACTTCGGGAGGGCTCTTCCCACCTATTTTATTCTCTAGTTCTCTTCTGTAAACTAACCAGCCTACAGTCTAAGCTGTACCTGCATTAGATGCACAAATCTCTCAAGTGCTTTTCACCACAACCTCTACTGTAATTGAGAGGGCCTTTAGGTTTAAACTTCTCCATGCTCTGTTCCAAATGAAGTTACTTCCTTTGGTAATATATTAGGATATCTATTCTATTTTATATAGAATAGATATAAAATATATTCTATGTTCCTAAAATACATTCCTAATATATTGCCTTTCCTCCCAGGCAAACTCTCTAAGTCAGGGCTCTGGAGCTGGGTGTAACTGTGGCAAGCTTCTCTCTGAGTGACTCCTCAATTCTAGGAGCTGAGCACTGAGTGGAGGGTGTGGCCAGCAGCCTGCTGTCCTGTTGGCTTGCCTCTCCTGGAGTGGAGCCATTCCCTCATGAGCCAGGTAAAGGGTTGTTAGGGCCCCAGTAGTCTTAGCATACCACACCCAAGGCAGACTCTCCATTCCACAGTGGCAGTTGGGCAGAAGAAGGGTCCTCTCACTTCTCAACTGCACTTGTCTGGGATATAGTCTCAGCAACAGGTAGCTGGGGGCAGGATGAGGGATTCTGAATTCCTGCCCTTCCTAGAAATAAAGCCCTCTGATATGGAGCTGTGGGGAGAGGGAGGCCTGTGCTCTGGGCTGTAGCAGTCTAGAGTGGAGTTTATGCCTCACTGACCTCACTGAGCTGGCATGCAGGAGAGAGGGAGGGTATAGTCTTGGTTCAAATACCACAGACTCTTGCTTTTCTTGCTGATTTTCAGAGATTTGCTTGAACAGATGTCTCATTATTGCTGTTTGTCCCTAAGAGGCTTTTCAAAGGCTTTAATTTTTAAAAAATCAGTTGCATTGGAGAGTGGATCCCGTAGCGATTATCTCACAATGAAGAAATGACAGATTAATTTGTCCCTATTAATTTAGTAGACTTCCGATCTTTCCTTATTGGGCAGGTGTTACCAGTATTATAAGAAAAGTAGTGTGTTAATTTTTATTTTTTTAAACAAAAAAGAATACGACTCACTGTACTTTTTCTTCACTTGGATTTTGGAAGTCTGTACCTGCTTCAACAACCAGTAGCCCTGCTGAAACATAGCTGGGTATTGACATCAATGAGGCAATGTTGCAGTTAAATATTCTCTTATACTTGAGAATTCACCCAAGAAAGTATTGACCAATTCCTACTTATATTGCACGTATATGGAGGTTTCCTTTTGGACCAAGACTTAACTCATAAAGTAGACCTCTTTTACATGAATACTGATTTTTTTTCAACAACGAAAATGGCAGATCAC
Organism: Hylobates moloch; assembly: GCF_009828535.3. Taxonomy (NCBI): domain Eukaryota; kingdom Metazoa; phylum Chordata; class Mammalia; order Primates; family Hylobatidae; genus Hylobates; species Hylobates moloch. The sequence continues at coordinate 31,101,299 of NW_026652295.1, read as the reverse complement.
TTGGTTATTCCCTCTCCTCCCTTGACAGGAATTTCCGTATTCTAGGGAGATCTATAGGATGCCTCAATAAACCCTACTTAGGTCTATAACTTCCTGCATGAGGAACTACTGCTTCATACAAAAGACAAGGAGTTTCAACTTTTTCACCCTTACTTAGGAATTGGCAAGCACAGAATATTAGGAAGTTGTGCATTGGAAGCACGGGGACCATGCCAGTCTTTCAGCAGACTATCCACATGGAGTTACCAAGGGGGTGACAAATAATTGTAGCTATGTGACCAGTTTTTCATGAGAAAGTTCATGAGTATACAATGATGAAAACTAAGCTACAATGTTTCTTGCCTAATTTGTGAGACTTATATTTCTTAGTCAAAGAGTAAAGATCCCATTCCATAATTCTATGTTAAGTGCAAACGGTACTATCAATGTACTGGCTAATTGAATTTCACTGAGCATAATTACCCCCAAAATGGTTTCAACAAATAGTGTTCTTGTCTTGCCTCTAAGGAGTACTTGGAAAAGAATCCACAAAGAACTGTTTTTATTAGTTAACATTGTTTAATCATATTGGGGCATTATTTTTCTTTAGGATAATTAAAATATTTTATCTTTACTTTTGCTGAAGTCAGTTTCAGAAAATTATTTTCTCCTTTTTCTAATTACAGTTTACTTTTGAACAACACAGGTTTGAATTGCATGGGTCTTCTTATGGGTTGATTTTTTAGAATAAATATATTTGAAATTTTTTGGAGATATATGACGGTTTGCAAAAACCCACAGATGAGTCATGTAGCCTAGAAATATTGAAAACTTTGTTAAAGTTAGGTATGTCATGAACTCATAAAACATATGTTTTTATAATTTACTACCATAAAATATACACAAATCTGTTTTAAAAAATTAAAACTTATGAAAAGTTATGCACTTACAGACCATACATAATGCCAGTCACAGTGGAGAGACATGTAAACATAAAGATACAGTATTGAGTCACAACTGCATCAAATAACTATAATACATAGGTTATTACTGTAATAACTTCATAGCCACCTTCTGTTGCTGCTGTGATAAGTCCGAGTGTTGCAAGTATGTGCGTAAAATGCCTTCTGATACTAATCATCATAAATTGTGTATTGTAGTAAAAAGTGATCTCTTATGATTCTCGTATATTTTTCATGTTTAGTGTTATCTTGTAAACCTTGAATAACACCATGGGATCCACACAAAGTGCCACTAGTGATGCTGGAAGTGCTCCCAAGGAGCAGAGAAAAGTCCTGGCATTACAGGAAAAAGTTGAATTGTTTGATATGTACCATGGAGTGAGGTCTGCAGCTGCGGTTCTTCACGATTTTAGACACATGGTTTGTCTTGTAAACCAGCTCATGTAAACTTACAGTATCAGTAAACACAGTACAGTACTATAAATGTATTTTATTTTCGTTATTATTTTCTTTATAATATTTCCTTTTCTCTAGCTCATTTTATTACAAGAATATAGAATACAATAAATATACAAATATGTATGACTAGACTGTTTATGTTATTGGTAAAACTTCTGGTCAACAGTAGGCTATTGGTAGTTTTTAGGGAGTCAAAAGTTATATGAAGACTTTTGACTGTGTTGGGCATTGGTGTCCCTAACCCCTGCATTAAGTTGTTCACAAAAAGAGTCAAACTCTGTAAAATATTTGAAGAGATTTATTTTGAGCCAAATATGAGTGACTAATGGCCTCTGGCACAGTTCTAGGAGATCCTGAGAACATGTGCCCAAGGTGGTTGGGCTACAGCTTGGTTTTATACATTTTAGGGAGACATAAGCCATCAATCAATACATGTAAGATGTACATTGGTTCGGTCCAGAACGGGGACAACTTGAAGTAAGGGCTTCCAGGTCACAGGTGGATTCAAAGATTTTCTGACTGACAATTGTTTGAGAATTTATCTAAAGATGTGGATTCAATAGAAGGAAGTGTCTAGGTTAAGATAAGGGGTTGTGGAGACTAAGGTTGTTATTTATCATGCAGATAAAGCCTCCAAGTAGCAGGCTTCAGACAAACTAGATTGTAAATGTTTCTTATCAAACTTAAAAAGGTGCCAGATGGGCCAGGTGTGGTGGCTCAAGCCTGTAATCCCAGCACTTTGGGAGGCCAAGGCGGGTGGATCACCTGAGGTCAGGAGTTCAAGACTAGCCTGGCCAATAAGGTGAAACCCCATCTCTACTAAAAATACAAAATTAGCCAGGAGTGGTGGTGAGCGCCTGTAATTCCAGCTACTAGGGAGAGTGAGGCAGGAGAATCGTTTAGAACCCAGGAGGCAGCAGAGGTTGCGGTGAGCCGAGATTGTGCCACTGCACTCCAGCCTGGGCGATGAGTGAGACTGTGTCTCAAAAAAAAAAAAAAAAAAAGTGCCAGATGCTTAGATAATTCTCTCCTGGATCAAGGGAAAGACTTGGAAAGGAAAGAAGATTTTCTACAGAATGTAGATTTTCCCCACAAGAGACAGCTTTGCAGGGCCATTTCAAAATATGTCAAATAAATATATTTTGTGGTAAAATACTTTGATTTCTTTCAGGGCATGCTATCTGTCATGTTGGTATCTTATTGCTACAAAGAGTCTGTTTTGTCAGTCTTAAGGTCTCTGTTCTAGTGTTAATGAGGGTCAAATGTGCCTCAATTCTAGAGGAAGGTATAATGATGCAAATCCAACCTCCCCTTCCCATCGTGACCTGAACTAGTGTTTCAAATTTACTTTAAAATGTCCCCCAACCCATCAAAAAGTGGGCGAAGGATATGAACAGAACTTCTCAAAAGAAGACACTTATGCAGCCAAAAGACACATGAAAAAATGCTCATCATCACTGGCCATCAGAGAAATGCAAATCAAAACCACAATGAGATACCGTCTCTCACCAGTTAGAATGGCAATCATTAAAAAGTCAGGAAACAACAGGTGCTGGAGAGGATGTGGAGAAATAGGAACACTTTTACACTGTTAGTGGGACTGTAAACTAGTTCAACCATTGTGGAAGACAGTGTGGCGATTCCTCAGGGATCTAGAACTAGAAATACCATTTGACCCAGCAATCCCATTACTAGGTATATACCTAAAGGATTAGAAAACATACTGCTATAAAGACACATGCACATGTATGTTTATTGCAGTACTATTCACAATAGCAAAGACTTGGAACCAACCCAAATGTCCAACAATGATAAACTGGATTAAGAAAATGTGGCACATATACACCATGGAATACTATGCAGCCATAAAAAATGATGAGTTCATGTCCTTTGTAGGGATATGGATGAAGCTGGAAACCATCATTCTCAGCAAACTGTTGCAAGGACAAAAAACCAAACACCACATGTTCTCACTCATAGGTGGGAATTGAACAATGAGAACACATGGACACAAGAAGGGGAACATCACACACCAGCACCTGTTATGGGGTGGAGGAAGGGGGGAGGGATAGCATTAGGAGATATATCTAATGTTAAATGACGAGTTAATGGGTGCAGCACACCAACATGGCACATGTAACAAACCTGCACGTTGTGAGCATGTACCCTAAAACTTAAAGTATAATAAAATAAATAAATAAATAAATAAATAAATAAATAAATAAATAAATAAAAATAAACTGTTCTTGGCCAAGCAGAAGAGCCTATTTAGTTGGTTGAAGGGCTTAAATTTTATTTTTGGTTTACAGGGTGAACTGTATTTTCAGTTACTCAGATGACTAATGACAGTGAAATAAAAATGAAATGTTTTTTAGTATTTATTATGGTCCAGGAATGAGTTAAGTATTAACCTGAGAGATTATGCAATTCAACCCTTTAATTTTAGTGATGAAGAAACAGACACTCAAAAGAGTAAATTACTTGACCAAGGTGTGGGTTGGGTGCCAGAATTCTGACCTCATGACCATGAATACAATGTTTTTATTCCCATTCTACTATGTAACTATATTCACTAACTGAACCCCAAGGAGCTCTGATAAAGTAAAATATGACTTTGTATGAGAGGGGTATTGGAATTTTACTTTAGATACCCTGCTGATCTCAAATAAACCAATAATTTTAATTCCTGGGCTTTGAGTTTAGGCAGAACAGGATTTTAATCCTCATAATTGTCTCTTAAATCACTACAATTTCTTAAAATCACTCTTTAAAATCACTAATTCTTAGTGATCTCTTAAAACTGCTAATTCTTAGTAACCTACTCATGTATTTATTAATTTTACAAGTATCTATTGAGTGCTGGGAACTGAACATTCAGCAGTTAACAAAAATAATGATTAATTGAGATAATACACCTGGAAGTACTACTTTGCTAGAGCAAAATAATCAGTACATGATAATGTGACTTTCCCTCAAATTGTCCTATGACAATCAGCAGGTGGGATCATGGGCTTCTTCATCATTTCCATCTCGTTCGCCACAGGTGCTCATGCATCACTAGCAGGGAGAATCCAGCGTCATAGTCATGCCCTTCCCTTTTAAAACTGACCAGGGACTTCCCACAGAGGCATGAAAAATATCAGGTAACCTCTTCTCCCCCACCAATACTAAATACTAAGAGTCTCAGTCTTTTCTCTGCTTCACAACTACAAAATATGGTATCTTGTCTCTCCACATGGGGTATCTTATTTCTTTCCGTGAAACTACATCGTCAGCCATTCTTCTCACCACTTATGAGTCATCCTGCTCCTTCCCTGCCTCCTCCCCAAGACCTGGGATCAGATCAGACCTATATCTGCTAGAGACAAGTGATGCTGCCTCATTCTCTATTCCTACTGGTTGAAGAAACATGCCCGTGAATAGTGGGGATTTCCAGGAATGCTTTTCTTTCTTGAAATGCCTAGTGCAAGAAGCTGGAATGCCTTCCCCAAAACGAAGTAACCTGAACTGAGACTGATGAGGCAGATTCTGGGTTTGAGAACTGTCTGTGGGTACTGCCTCTGAAAAGAGAGATGTATTCCTTCTAAAACGACTCATCTTTCTCTCTTTATCAAATGATATTTCCTAGCATGATTATGAGAATATTAGTGCTCAGTCAATCCAAACTCTTCATTCTAACTATTACTTCCTAGCCTTGTAACTACACAAGGATTTCCAAAATAATTTCCTGGTTGATTTCCCTTCCATCTGTAGCTATACAAGTCTTGTTTTTGTTGGGTGGCTTCACTCTGTGCATCCCCTTCCACTCCTGAAGGAAGAATCTTCACTCCCATCAGACAGTACTCCTCTCCCTGCCTGCATCTTTCATCCTTTGTTTCCCTTACATATCGTTTCATTTTATTTCCTCTACCCCTTCTACTGTCTTAATTAACCAAACTTGCTGTTTTTAATAAGCATTACTATCTCATACACATAGAGAGCTCCAATCTTTAATTTTTAAGGTTCATGTAGGTGTGTAAAACATATTATTATTATTATTATTATTATTATTGAGACAGAGTCTCACTCTGTCACCCAGGCTGGAGTGCAGTGGTGTGATCTCGGCTCACTGCAACCTCTGCCTCCTGGGTTCAAGTGATTTTCCTGCCTTAGCCTCCCAAGTAGCTGGGACTACAGGCATGTGCCACCACATCCAGCTAATTTTTGTATTTTTAGTAGAGACTGTGTTTTGCCATGTTGGCCAGGCTGGTCTCGAACTCCTGACCTCAGGTGATCTACCTGTCTTTGCCTCCCAAAGTGCCGGGATTACAGTCGTGAGCCACCGTGCCCGGCCAGTGTATAAACCGTTTTAACAATTTGGCTCATGTTTGAAAACCCACAAATTTCTGCTCTTATTGTATTTTATAAATGAATCGATTGCAGCGCTTGTTGCAGTGTATTATAGCAAGTTTATGTTGGCTTTGAACTCCTAGGAAACAAGATCTGCAGATCCTGTTTATCCTAATAATACATAACCTTGAAGAATGATTTGCACAATTGCAGCAGTATTAACTTTTTAATGTTCCCACAAAGGAATAAATGTTATCTTTTTCAAGTCAGGATATAATTCCAATGTTTCTACCATCCCCTCCAAAAGGGGTACAAAAGCTTATTTTCAGAGTTGTTAGAAAGATTAAATGAGATAATTGAAAAATGGCTAACCAGACCCTGGAACTATTGATTCTCTTTTCCATCATTGTCCCTGCACGTTCTTCTTGTAACCAGCAGGTGGGGAGATGACCCTTAATCAATCTCTTTCTTCTTTCCTTTCAATTTGCTCCCTACCACAGATTTTAGTTTTCTACCAGTGATGAGATCCTAGCATCACAGCAATTTTCTTTTCATTTAGTCCTGACAGGGACTTTCCACCTATGTCTGAAAAAGAACAAGTATCCTGATTCACACTCTACATTCATTAAGCATGCTGGATCTTACTTGAAAAGGGGAGAGATCTTGGCAATCCACACAGCTATCACCTGTTTCTTTCTATAAATTTCAGGTATTATATCTTTCTCGCACCACATAACTAATAATTTGCCCCTACTCCACCTTTTCACAGGGTCTCGAAACCAGACTAATGCTAGGACTATTGCAGTAGTGTTATTTGCTGGAGACAAATGATGTTACTTCACCCAGTGGTTGCATAGGAAGAAAACTGATAAGTAATGGAGATTTTCATAAAGCCCCTTTGTCCAGAAAACTGACCTGCCTCATCTTAAAGCACAGAGCCTGGGAACCAGGATAGATAATCAACCTGGGGGTTTGAGAACTCAGTCTTTTGATATTATCTCTGAAAGACGAAAAGAGGTCCAAAAAAATTCCACATTTTCTCTTTCTACCCATTAGATAGTATTACTTTGCACAAGTCTGGAAGGACACAAGGCACTCAGTAAAACCAGTCCCCTATTCTCACTGTCACCTCCCAAGCCTTGATGCTCCTCCTGTACCTATGTGACACTTGCCTTACCAACAGATGATTTTGCTGTTTTACATTTGCACACTTCAGGTCATCACCTTCCTAAGAAGTGACTGCTCAGCTTCTAAGGCCTTTCATAAAAACAGGTCCTCTCTGTGCATCTTCTCGTATCCTATACTATTCTTTAATCTAGATGTTCACTCCAGTCAATCTGGGCTTTTCCCTAAATCAACCCACTCCCTGTCCCACTCCCGCTGCCAGTACTGCTCTCACTCATGCGGCTCATGATGGTTCCTTTCCCATGCTGTTCCTCGGAATCATTTCCTCCTCTTCTCTGCTTCAAGTCTTACTTCTGCAAATGACCTATATTTTCAAGTTTTCTCCAAATACTCCAATCTGTATGAATATACCCTTTATTTACTACTCTTGGAATTTTGTTACTTTTAAATTATATCCTTCCTTCCTTCGCTCCTTCCTTCCCTCCTTCCCTCGTTCCTTCCTTCCTTCCTTCGTTCCTTCCTTCCTTTCTTCCTCTTTTTTTTTTTTTTTTCTGGAGACAGCCCCACTCTGTTGCCCAGGCTGGAGTGCAGTGGCATGATCTCAGCTCACAACAAACTCTGCCTCTCACGTTCAAGCAATTCTTATGCCTCAGCCTCCCAAGTAGCTAGAATTTCATGCATGCGCCACCATGCCTGGCTAAGTTTTTGTATTTTTAGTAGAGATGGGATTTCACCATGTTGCCCAGGGTGATCTTGAACTCCTGAGCTCAGGCAATCTGCCTGCCTTGGCCTCCCAAAATGTTAGGATTACAGGTGTGAGCCACCACCCCCAACCCCCATTTGTATTTTCAGTGGAATTTATAAATGTTTGTATTTATGCTTAATACATTGTTTATTAATTCAATAACTATTAATAACTATCTATTTTGAACCAGGCATTTTTCTAGGAACTGAGGAGAGAATAGTGCACAAAGTTTCTGATTTATGGAGTGTATGCTATATATGTGTCTTTTTTTCTGGCAGGTACTGATCTTCATGAGATCTTCATCCTGGAACCTTAGCTCCTACCACACTCTTTGAAACATGGGAGACATTCAATAAGCATTTGTTCTTTGAATATCATCAGTTATACTCCGTGCTTCTTATAGAAGCATGTGCATGTTTTAGTTAATCGCCTTCCTAAAGAAGATGATGGGTGTTTGTCACTCTGTGAAGCCCTCTACCAACTTATTCTAAAGTCAGAAAGGAGGTGAAACCTGCCTTAACGTATAGAAAGGAACAGTTTAGTGACCAAAAAGTTTGACAAGAACTGGAACTATATACAAGAAATACCAACCGAATCACAGAACTATTCCTGGAGCCCCTGCTTCCAGTGTCCTTCACTCCGTCTTCTCCTTCAACTTCAATTTAACTACAAAAAACATTCATTAACGTGTGCCGATGTTTCCGATTTTCCTGCCCTTTTCCCTTCTGTGACTTCCAAAGTACCTGAGGGTGCATTCCGCTGTTGCTCTTATTTCTCTTTTCCTAACCACAAATACTGAAGCCCCCGGTGAGAGGCTTCTAGCACAAGTGTGATAGGCTTATGGTAGGTCGTTATGAGAAGCTTTCCAGGCACATCCCATGGCACCTGCTAGTTATGCCCAGTAATTTCTTACTGTCCCTGTTTTAGATACATTATATTTGCGATCACTGACGAACCTTTTTTTATGATTCTGAATTTTTGATTCTGTTTTAAAAATCTTTTTCTATTTCAAGGTCAGGAAGATATTCTCTAATATTGTCTTCTAGAAGTTTTATTGTATTGATTTTTATAGATATGTTTTCTATTGGAATTAATTTTGTGTATAAAGTGAGATAGGTGTCAAATTTCTTTCTTTCTTTCTTTTTCAGTAAGGATATACCACTGATCCAGCAGCATTTATTGACAGGCTGATTCTTTCCGGGTCACTAAATTGACAATTATTAGATCACAAAAGAGGCACAAAAGAGAACATACTGTATAGTTTAATTTGTATAATGTTACTAAGCATGTTTAGGAATAAATATTAGATTTTGAAGGTGTATTGAGAAGCAATGAAGGGATTGCTATGAAAGTCTGATGGTGAGTTGTCTTGATGGGAAGGGAGGGCAATGTGGACAGGAGGAGGCACGGGAGAGCTTCTGGTGCTGGCCTCGTGCTGTTTCTTGGTTTGGGTGGTGGGTTCATGGATGTTGGTATTGTAATGATTGATTAAATTGTACATTTATGCTTTATGTGTCTTACTATATGTGTGTTCTGTGTCACTATACAATGTTAAAAATGTAACACATTTGGTTTCCTAATCATATCCCAGTAATAAATATTTATTTATTTATTTATTTATTTATTTATTTATTTATTTGTATTTATTTGAGAGAGTCTTGCTCTGTTGCCCAGGCTGGAGTGCAGTGGCGCAATCTCAGCTCATTGCAACCTCCACCTCCCGGGTTCAAGGGATTCTGCTGCCTCAGCCTCCTGAGTAGCTGGGACTACAGGTACCCGCCACCAGGCCCAGCTAATTTTTGTATTTTTAGTAGAGATAGGGTTTCACCATATTGGTCAGGCTGGTCTCGAACTCCTGAGTTTGTCATCTGCCTGCTTCAGCCTTCCAAAGTGTTGGGATTACAGGTGTGAGCCACCGCACCCAGTCATAATCAATATTTATTAAATACTATAAGTGATAGACATTATTGAATGTGTTGGGGATATTGCAGTTAAGTGAAAACATAGTGTGATACATACATCCACTGCAGGGTTATGATGAGAATTAAATGAAACAAAGTGTCTGGAAGTAGAAAATTCAGTGCCTGGTGTAAAATAAACAATAACTCACTATTTTATTTTGCCTTCATTTGTCTGTGCATAAACCTATGGCAATCAGAGTTGGCATAACAGATCTCTCTGACAGTCTCCATCTCTTCTATAACAAGCATAGCAGGCAGATAGCAGCAGGATAGCTTTTCATTTGTGCTTTTAATACTATCTAGGCACAGGAATGGAAAACCAGGCATTATGTCTCTATCACTCTAAATGCCCAGCTCCTGCAATCCTCACTGCACATTTTGCTTTACTCTGCAAATATTCTTTATTTGCTAACTATCTATGTCCTAATTTATTCCACAAAGGAAGTTTTCAGCCTTTCTTATCGACACCTAATTTAGTCATCCTGTTCTCCTGCAACTTCTCTCCAAGATGTTATATAAGACCCTCTGGTCAGATGTATCTGCTGGAGATAAGTGATGTTGTTTCAGTCTTTGTCCCTATTGGTTATAGAAAAAAACAGCAACAACTATTTGTGAAGGGATGGGGATTTCCAGTAAATTTCTCTCTTTTTTCTACAAAATGTCCCAACCAGAAGGAAAGAACCAACACACCGATGGATAGGAAGATTGATCCCTTTGGGTGTTACCTACAAAAGGAAAGAAAATATATTCCTTCTAAAAGACCTTCTGTTCCTCCCTTATTCATCAAATACCAGTTCTAATGCACATCTGGAAATCCAAAAGGAGCATGGTATTCCCATCATCCATTTCTGTTGTCACCACACTGATCTGTGTCCAATCCCTCATAACTAACCTTGGATTGTAAAAGTTTTGCTACTTGATATTTTTTCCTGCGTCCATCCACATCTTTCCAAAAAATGTGACATCTTTGCCAAATTTTCAATGCCTTTCGTAGTGTTCTTCAGCTCTGCACATCCACTCTGATCTCCCAGCATTATTTAAGGGAGCCTTTCAATTCTAGTCTAACAGACTCCCCTCTATCTCTATCTCTATCTCTGTCTGTATCTCTATCTCTATCTCTGTTTCCATTTCCTGACTCCTCCTGCTTCCTGCACACGCGTTATTCATGATAGTTCCTGTTCCCCAGCGAGTCTCTAACCAACCTGAAACATAACCCTTCCTCTGTGTTCTGAGTTTCACTTCCTCTGGAACTTACATCTATACAAATGCTTCCTTCTTGTTGTAAATATAAGTTTATACTTAATTTTAACCATTTTTGTTGTAAAATTTTTGTCTTAAAAATTAATAACACCAAATTGTGTTTGATTATTTTTTATAGATATGTCTGTTGTAGATCTTGTGTCATTTTTATATGAATTTTTGTGTCTGTCATTACTATGCGCTCTTTTGTCTGTGTAGGATCTACTTAAAAGTAGGATCTAGTTCATGTGAATCTTTGTATCCCCAGCATTAGAAGAATATTTTGCACAAAGGAAGCACTGAACACACTTTTTGTGATTGAATATCCCCACCTAGATTGCATATGTATGTGCACGTGCATATGGTGGATCCTCAGTTAAAATGTACTGAATGTTAAGTGCGGCAAAAGATGTAAGATAGATATTAAGAATATTTTTCTGGCCGGGCGCGGTGGCTCACGCTTGTAATCCCAGCACTTTGGGAGGCCGAGGCGGGCAGATCATGAGGTCAGGAGATCGAGACCACGGTGAAACCCCGTCTCTACTAAAAATACAAAAAAAAATTAGCCGGGCGTGGTGGCGGGCGCCTGTAGTCCCAGCTACTCGGAGAGGCTGAGGCAGGAGAATGGCGTGAACCTGGGAGGCGGAGCTTGCAGTGAGCCGAGATCGCGCCACTGCACTCCAGCCTGGGCGACAGAGCGAGACTCCGTCTCAAAAAAAAAAAAAAAAGAATATTTTTCTGACTGTGAGGAAGGAGGGACAATCCCTTCTACAAAATTCTTTTCACCAAATTACCGCTGACTGTTACCACCCTGTGTGGCTCCCACAACAACTTCTCCTATGCAGAAGCAGATAGCTACATTTTTGTAGAAAACAAGAGGATGAACTGACTAGTGAGCAAGGGGTTAAACGGCTCCCAAATCATGTTCTTAATGATGCCCATCGGTCCCCACTTCATAATTTAATTACCAGTTACAAAAGATCTTCTGGATGCCGGATGTTTTGGTCTTCTGGAGCTCTCTCCTGCTCTTCTGGTGTATCCACAAACAATCTTGTCAAAACTGGATCCTGATATTTCATACAATTACTTGCTTCGGGACCTCTCATTTCCTCATTTCCTCACCAAATGCTGGAGTCCATTGAGTGAGAAGGGGCTAGCCTCAGCCCTGTGTTTACTTTGGAGGCCTAGTCAAGAGCTTTTCTAGAATATCCTGTGGGAATCAGTGGCCTTGCCCTAGTATTTTCTCATTACTTTCACACTATTCACTGTTCCCATTCAATGTGGCTGCTGAGCTATTACTTTGCTTTCTGTCTACACACTGGAGACCCTGGTTGGAGCGCCACCCTGCCTGATTCTCCGTATCTTATTGTCCTCTACGACTCGCATGTGCTACTGTCCATGATCCATGCTTTGTCACAAAACACAATTCTCAGCTTCCCCCCAGCTCCTACTCCTTCTCCCCAACACTTGCACTTACAGAAATGTTTCCTTCCCATTTCCCTTTTCTGTGTCTACCATCTTTTATCTGCCCTAATATCTACAAAAATATCCTCAGTTCTCTTGAAGTAAAAATGGACACTTTTAAAATTGTTTATGTAAGTATGGATGTATATATCTATAAATTTATGTATATATATTTATTTATTCATGGATATTGGTGAACAAATGTCAGGGTGGCCCTACTTTTTACACCCACTTCTCTGGTCACAATACAGATGGCTCTGCATTTGGGTGGGAGGCAGTGAGAGAAAAAGCATCGATTGATTGGCATGATCGGTGAATAGACACATGCACAGGAAATGCCCAGTTTTTACTTCCCAGCCTCCATTTTTGCTTTCAGTACATGTCTCACCTGAACTATACCTCTAGAAGGTATTTGAAGATTTATCCTGATCCTCTCATAAATATAAGAACCTTGTTCCATCCTATGATTTTTTTAAATTATTGTAATTTTTATTTTATTTTTTGACAAAATATAATTCCATATAATTATGGGGTACAAAGTAATGTTATGATATATATATACACAATGTGGAGTAGTTGACTCAAACGAATTAATATATCCATCACCTTAAAAACTTTTCATTTATTCCTCCTGTCTGTCTGCTACTTTACACTCTTTGACTAACGTCTTCCTATTCCTCTCAATCTGCAGCCTCTGATAATCACTCTTCTACTCTCTGCTTCTATGAATTTGATTGTTTTTGATTCCACATATAAGTGAGAATATGCAATATTTGTCTTATTTCACTTAGAAACGTCTGGCTTATTTCACTTAGCATAACGTCCTCTAGGTTCATTCATGTTGTTACACATGGCAGAACAGCCCTTTTTTAAAAGGCTATATGTTATTCTGTTATACAGAATATATTCTGTATACATACCACATTAAAAAATTTGTCAGTTGATGGACACTTAGGCTGATTCCGTATCTTGGCTATTATAAGTAACACTGCAATGAACATGAGAGTGCAGATATCTCTTCAACATACTGATTTTAAGTCCTTAGTCCATACACCTGGAAGTGGGATTGCTGAATCATATGGTAGTTCTACTTTTAACTTTTTCGAGAACTTCCACACAGTTTTTTTATAATACCTATACCAATTTACATTCCCACCAACAGTGTACATGTGTTCCCTTTTCTTTATCTTTCTTTCCTTTTTTTTTTTTTGAGATGGAGTCTCACTTTGTCACCCAGACTGGAGTGCAATGGTGCAATCTCGGCTCACTGCAACTTCTGCCTCCCAGGTTCAAGCTGTTCTCCTGCCTCAGCCTCCCAAATAGCTGGGACTACAGGTGCGCGTTGCCACACCTAGCTAATTTTTTCTTCTCTTTTGTATTTTTAGTAGAGACAGGGTTTCACCGTGTTGTCCAGGCTGGTCTCGAACTCCTGAGCTCAGGCAATCTGCCCATCTCGGCCTCCCAAAGTGGTTAAGATGATAGGTGTGAGCCACTGCACCCGGCCAAGTGTTCCCCTTTCTCCACATCCTCACCAACACTTATCTTTTACCTTTTCAATAAGAACTATTCTTTCTGGTGTGAGGTGATATCTCGTTGTGGCTTTAATTTGCATTTCCCTAATGATTACTGATGTTAAGCATTTTTTCTTTTGTTTTGTTTCTTTTTTTTTCTTTTTCTTTTTTTTTTTTTTTTTTTTTTTGAGACAGAGTCTTGCCCTGTCGCCCAGGCTGGAGTGCAATGGTGTGATCTTGGCTGGAGTGCAATGGTGTGATCTTGGCTCACTGCAACCTCCACCTCCCGGGCCCAAGTAATTCTCCTGCCTCTGCCTCCCAAGTAGCTGGGAATACATGCATGCACCACCATGCCCAGCTAATTTTTGTACTTTTAGTAGAGACAGGATTTCACTGTGTTAGCCAGGATGGTCTCAATCTCTTGACCTCGTGATCCACGCACCCCAGCCTCCCAAAGTGCTGGGATTACAGGCGTGAGCCACAGCACCCAGCCAATGTTAAGCATTTTTTCATATGCCTGTTGGCCACTTAAATGTCTTCTTTTGCGAAATGTTTATTCATATTCTTTGCTTATTTTAAAATCTTAGATTATTATTTTTTGCGTTAACCCTTCATCGGATGTATTGCTTGAAAATATTTTCTCCCAACCAATAGGTTGTCTCTTCGTTCTGTTGTTTTCTTTGTTGTGCAGAAGCTTTTTAATGTGATGTAATCCCACTTGTCTATTTTTTAATTTTGTTGCCTGAGTGTTTGGCTTCAAATAAAATAAAAATCATTGTCCAGACCAATGTCATATAGTTTCTCTCTGTTTTCTTCTAGTATTTTTACAGTTTCAGGTCTTATATTTAAGTCTCCAATCCATTTTTAGTTGATTTTTGTATATGGTGTGAGATAAAGATCCAATTTTATTTTTCTGCACGTGAATATCCAGTTTTCTCAGCACCGTTAATTGAAGATTGTCCTTTTCCCATTGTGTATTACTGGTAACTTTATTGAAAATAACTTGGTCACAAATAAGTAGATTCATTTCTGGGCTCTCTACTCTGTTTCATCAGTTGATGTGTCTACTTTTATGCCAGTACCATGCTGGGTTTTGTTGTTGTTGTTGCTGTTGTTATTGTTTTGAGACCGAGTCTCACTCTGTCACCCAGGCTGGAGTGCAGTGGCAAGATCTCGGCTCACTGCAACCTCCGCCTCCCAGGTTCCACCAATTCTCTGCCTCATCCTCCTGAGTAGCTGGAATTACAGGCGCCTGCCACCATGCCTGGCTAATTTTTGTATTTTTAGTAGAGATGGGGTTTCACCATCTTGGCCAGACTGGTCTTGAAGTCCTGACCTCGTGATCCACCTGCCTCAGCCTTCCATAGTGCTGGGATTACAAGCATGAGCCACCACACCTGGCCATGCTGTTATAAGTACTATAGCTTTGTAATACAGTTTGAAGTCAAGTGGTGTAGTGTCTCCAGTTTTGCTCTTTTTGCTCAAGATTGTCTTAGCTATTCAGGATTTTTGTGTGGTTCCATATGAATTTTATATTGTTTGTAGATATTGTAAATGGGATTGTTTTCTTGATTTCTTTTTTGAATAGCTCATCGTTAGTGTATAGAAATACTACTGATTTTTGTGTGTTGATTTTGTATGCTGCAATTTTACTGTATTCATTTATTAGTTTTCATAGCATTTTAGTGTATTTTTTAGCATGTTTTAGATAAAGTACACATTCTCCTCAAGCACACACTGAACTTTCTCCAGGATAGATGTTAGGCCACAAAACAAGTCTAAACAAATTTTGAAGTGCACAATATTATTTTGTTAACTATAGGCACTATGTTAAACAGCAGATCTCTAGAACTTATTCATCCAGCATAACTAACATTTTATACCCTTTTAATGACAACTCTCCATTTCCCCCAGCCCCCAACTCTTGTTAGCTGCTATTGTATTCTCTGCTTCTATGAGCTTGACTATTTTAATTGCCTCATATAAGAGGAATTATGCAATATTTGTCTTTCTGTAACTGGCTTATTTCACTCAGCATAAGTCAAACTAAAAAGCTTTTGCATAGCAAAGAAAAAAATAAACAGAATTAAAAGATAACCTGCAGAATGGAAGAAAATATTTGCAAACCATATATTTGATAAGGGGCTAATTTCAAAAATATATAAGGAACTCATACATCTCAAGAGCAAAACAAACAAACAAATAAGCTGATTAAAAAATGGGCAAAGGAATTTAACAGATATGTCTCCGAAAAAGATGTTATAGACTAAATGTTTGTGTTCCCTCCTAATCATGTGTTAAATCCTAAGCCCCAATATAATAGGATTAGAAGGTGGGCCCTTTAGAAGGAATTAGGTCTAGAGTCTATCTACATAAACACTCCAATCAATTGCCCATATGGGAACACAAATTGGTGTAAAGTTACTAAGGAAAAATAATAACAATAAATGGATAAACAGTATCAATTTCTTCTTACCATGGAGGATATGGATCCTCAACAGAAGACTGTGCCATTTAAAGGCCGTATTAGTATTCATCAGAGTTGACAGGACCCTTTCCAGTAAGATTTCAGCAATGTCCTCCATTGAGGAACTTTGAGTGGAGCCAGTCTTTGCACCATGGCACTATCTGGGTCATGGCTATAAGTCTATAAGTGAAAAAACCGTGGTCAATATTAATGATATTGCAATTAGTATCAGCAATACCACTGAAGGAAATGTTGACAGTTAAAATAATTTAGTAGGCTGGGCACGGTGGCTCACGCCTGTAATCCCAGCACTTTGGGAGGCCGAGGTGGGCAGATCACGAGGTCAAGAGATCGAGACCATCCTAGCCAACATGGTGAAACCCCATCTCTACTAAAAATACAAAATTAGCTGGGCGTGGTGGTGTGCACCTGTAGTCCCAGCTACTCGGGAGGCTGAGGCAGGAGAATTGCTTGAACCCAGGAGGCAGAGGTTGCAGTTAGACAAGATCATGCCACTGCACTCCACCCTGGGAACAGAGAGAGACTCCATCTCAAAAAAAAAACAACAACAAAAAAAAGAATTTAGTGTTTAACTCCTGTTCTGGAGAGAAAGTAAACCCACACCTATGTATTTTGCCTCAATGGCAGAACCAATTGCTTTTAGAACTGATTCTTGTTATGCTTTTTTGTTTTTCATAGCTTTACAACTTGTAATAGCAATAAGGATTCCTCACTTCTGGAAAAACTTAAAAATTTCTAATAATCCTTATATTACCTTCTGCTGTGGTTATTATAAAGTATTTTCCTCTAGTTAATAATATAGCTATGGCTTAGATTATTTTTTGTTAGCTGGTACCTTTTTTCTTATTCTAACAATTGACTAGATACCTCCTTAAGGTCAAATCCAAAATTCTGAACTATGGATACTGACAGGGCTCTGTTTGCACCCAGATCATCTTTAGCATCTCTAAATGGATACATAATAGTACCAAGTTTTACACCTTTATCTTTCTGGTGTAACCCCTTGAATGAACACACGACCAAAATAGAGATGCTAGCAATAGTTAGTGTGGTTCTTTATTTTTCTCAAAATTGCTGTATGATACTGAGAGTTGCTTTGACAGGCACACAGGGTAGGAAGAGATGTCATGACAAAAGGCATGGTTAATTCTTTTGCACATATATAAGTTGATTTTATTTAGGTAAAATGTTAACATAAATAAGTACTAGTAAGTTTACTTTTTCAAGATAATAAATTGTCTACAAGGATGAGCTATTAGAAAAATAACTGCTAAAAGATTTTATTATTTATTTTAAGTAAAATAAGCAACAAACCAGGCACACACTTTACAGGACAGATAGAGAAGTTGGTACCGTTCAACAGGTTCATCAATTTCTTCACTGTCCACACTGCAGTCACTGGGGAGTGGGCTACTGGAGCACCAAAATGAAATTTTGAAAAACAATCTGGCCTATTTTGGACTGGATAGATAGGTGGATACTTACCACAGCACAATTAACATAAGATCTAGAAAGAGAAATAAAAAGAAAATTCTTTGTACTTACAATATTAGTAGAAAGGCCTTTGGGAATTCTCGTTGTTCTCTCTATACGCAATGGCAAGTCTTCTGTTATAAAACAGCTAAGTTGAGTCAAAGAATGATATTTGGAAGTTAAAGAAGTTCTGTCAACTGACCTAGATAGTGTCATGGTGTAATGATTGGCACTACCAAAGTTCCTTAATGGAGGACATTGCTGAGGTCTTACTGGAAAGGGTCCTGTCAAGTGTGATGAATACTAATAAGGCCTTTAAATGGCACAGTTTTCTGTTCAGGATACACATCTTCCATGCTAAGAAGAAACTGGTTCTGTTTATCCATTTATTGTTATTATCATTTTTTCTTTAGATATAAGGATTAGTAACCTGCTTTTTACTTTAAATTCCAGATTAGTGGTGGTTGCTTTCTGAAAACTCCTGAGAACATTTTGAGACTACTTGGACAAGTGGCAGACATTCTATAACTAAGGCTTGCTGATAGCCAAACGAGCCTATTTTTCCAAAATGTGTTGCAAGCTTTCAGGCTTACTACAAGTGAGCCCCATTCTGTGACAATCGGTAGGACTCAAGACATTCTGTAATCCTACCAGTGTCAACCTGCCTGTTGTTCAACAAAAGTCTGTGCTTCTGATTTTACCTGTTTAGTCCTGGGAATGTTGGGATTTATTTCCCGTAAAACCAAACCTATGGTTTCATGGATCAAGATCAGAGACCATGGAACTTCTGTACTGAAAGCCACTTTCTTCCAGAAACCAATTTAATTGTCATTTCCTCAGGAAATAAGCTCTCCTATTTGACACCTCTCACACACAGCAGAGTTGAGAGGATTCTTCTCTTGTTTTCAGTGCAAAAGTTCAGCCTATTAGACAACCTGTGTGATTGATGGTTTGGTGAGAGTTGCTACATTGTTTAGCCTGAACTATCCTTATATTGAGTATTGAAGGAAAGTGTGAGATATATAATTTAAAGAAGCACATCTGTTGTAGTTTAAGTGTGTCCCTTTTAAAATTCAGGTAGAGCTCCTCACTCAAGAATGGGATTAAGGCCCTTGTAAAAAATGCTTCACACAGTTTTTAGCCTCTTGTCCTTCTACCTTCTACCATGTGAGTACACAGCGTTTATCCCCTCTGGAGGATGCAAGGCGCCATCTTGGAAGTGGAGACCATGCCCTTTGCCAGACATTGAACCTGCTGGTGCCTTAATCCTGGACTTCTCAGCCTCTATGTGTTCTTTATAAATTACCCAGTCTACCGTATTTTATCACAGCACAAATGAACTAAGACAACATCTTTGTTACTCATAAATATATAAAACATACATTGACCATCTTTTTAAATATAAATTTGTATGATCTATAAACAGTGTGTCAAATTTTTATAAACAAGTTTTGAAAGTTTCTCTTTGACTTTTTTTTAGTACATTCTTGATGTAGAATTACTTATTTTTGCCTCCACTTTTATCCTGTAATACTAAGGTGAACCTTAGCTTCCTTTCCTAGATTACCACATCACAATTAGTTAATTAGTAAATTACAATTTCTTATTATCAAATTAAATGTGATATTCTCCTGGTTGCAATTGCACAATTGTCAATAGTACTGAATTATCATTGTAGTGTAGGAACACAGTTTATTCTCAAATCCAGAGACAATAGTGACTTCTATCCAACCTCTCCAAGAAATCTTTAACTTTCCACAATAACAGAAATATATTTTTCCAAAGTAAACGAGACACTATTTTTATTCTATTCTGAAATGATCAAACTTGCAGTACTTCGTGCTGAGAAATTGGAAATGATGATTGTGAGTAACAGAATGGAGTTAGGAATGTTGAGGCTGTTGTTATCTTTAATAAGAAGGAGATTTGTGCAGGAGCTATGGGTGTCCTTATGTGACATAAACGCTAATTGTGTCATTTCCAGAGGAGAGTAACCATGGTGATGAGGGAAATCTTTTGAAGGAACTACCATTGCTACACAGTATCTACCCCAAAGTCTATAAAATGTTGCCACTCATTAAAAGAAGTAGTCTTACTGATTTGCAGAGCCATGAATTTTATATATATATATTATACTTTAAGTTCTAGGGTACATGTGCACAACGTGCAGGTTTCTTACATATGTATACATGTGCCATGTTTGTGTGCTGCACCCATTAACTCGTCATTTACACTAGGTATATCTCCTAATGCTATCCCTCCCCCCTCCCCCCACCCCACAACAGGCCCCAGTGTGTGCTGTTCCCCTTCCTGTGTCCAAGTGTTCTCATTGTTCAATTCCCACCTATGAGTGAGACATGTGGTGTTTGGTTTTTTGTCCTTGCGATAGTTTGCTGAGAATGATGGTTTCCAGCTTCATCCATGCCCCTACAAAGGACATGAACTCATCATTTTTTATGGCTGCATAGTATTCCATGGTGTATATGTGCCACATTTTCTTAATCCAGTCTATCGTTGTTGGACATTTGGGTTGGTTCCAAGTCTTTGCTATTGTGAATAGTGCCACAATAAACATACGTGTGCATGTGTCTTTATAGCAGCACGATTTGTATTCCTTTGGGTATATACCCAGTAATGGGATGGCTGGGTCAAATGGTATTTCTAGTTCTAGATCCCTGAGAAATAGCCACACTGACTTCCACAATGGTTGAACTAGTTTACAGTCCCACCAACAGTGTAAAAGTGTTCCTATTTCTCCACATCCTCTCCAGCACCTGTTGTTTCCTGACTTTTTAATGATGGCCATTCTAACTGGTGTGAGATGATACCTCACTGTGGTTTTGATTTGCATTTATCTGATGGCCAGTGATGATGAGCATTTTTTCATATGTCTTTTGGCTGCATAAATGTCTTCTTTTGAGAAGTGTCTGTTCATATCCTTTGCCCACTTTTTGATGGGGTTGTTTGTATTTTTTTTGTAAATTTGAGTTCTTTGTAGATTCTGGATATTAGCCCTTTGTCAGATCAGTAGATTGCAAAAATTTTCTCCCATTCTGTAGGTTGCCTGTTCACTCTGATGGTAGTTTTTTTTTGCTGTGCAGAAGCTCTTTAGTTTAATTAGGTCCAATTTGTCAATTCTGGCTTTTGTTGCCATTGCTTTTGGTGTTTTAGATATGAAGTCCTTGCCCATGCCTATGTCCTGAATGGTATTGCCTAGGTTTTCTTCTAGGGTTTTTATGGTTTTAGGTCCAACATTTAAGTCTTTAATCCATCTTGAATTAATTTTTGTATAAGGTGTAAGGAAGGGATCCAGTTTCAGCTTTCTACATATGGCTAGCCAGTTTTCCCAGCACCATATGTTAAACAGGGAATCCTTTCCCCATTTCTTGTTTTTGTCAGGTTTGTCAAAGATCAGATAGTTGTAGATGTGTGGCATTATTTCTGAGGGCTCTGTTCTGTTCCATTGGTCTATATGTCTGTTTTGGTACCAGTACCATGCTGTTTTGGTACCAGTACCATGCTGTTTTGGTTACTGTAGCCTTTTAGTATACTTTGAAGTCAGGTAGCGTGATGCCTCCAGCTTTGTTCTTTTGGCTTAGGATTGACTTGGCACTGTGGGCTTTTTTGTGGTTCCATATGAACTTTAAAGTAGTTTTTCTCCAATTCTGTGAAGAAAGTCATTGGGATGGCATTGAATCTATAAATTACCTTGGGCAATATGGCCATTTTCACAATATTGATTCTTCCTATCCATGAGCATGGAATGTTCTTCCATTTGTTTGTGTCCTCTTTTATTTCGTTGAGCAGTGGTTTGTAGTTCTCCTTGAAGAGGTCCTTCACATCCCTTGTAAGTTGGATCCCTAGGTATTTTATTCTCTTTGAAGCAATTGTGAATAAATGGGAGTTCACTCATGATTTGGCTCTCTGTCTGTTATTGGTGTATAAGAATGCTTGTGATTTTTGCACATTGATTTTGTATCCTGAGACTTTGCTGAAGTTGCTTATCAGCTTAAGAAGATTTTGGGCTGAGACAATGGGGTTTTCTAGATATACAATCATGTCATCTGCAAACAGGGACAATATGACTTCCTCTTTTCCTAATTGAATACGCTTTATTTCTTTCTCCCGCCTCATTGCCCTGGCCAGAACTTCCAACACTGTGTTGAATAGGAGTGGTGAGAGAGGGCATCCCTGTCTTGTGCCAGTTTTCAAAGGGAATGTTTCCAGTTTTTGCCCATTGACAGTTTTTAGCATGAAGGGCTGTTGAATTTTGTTGAAGGCCTTTTCTGCATCTATTGAGATAATCATGTGGTTTTTGTCTTTGATTCTGTTTATATGCTGGATTATGTTTATTGATTTGTGTATGTTGAACCAGCCTTGCATCCCAGGGATGAAGCCCACTTGATTGTGGTGGATAAGCTTTTTGATGTGCTGCTGGATTCGGTTTGCCAGTATTTTATCGAGGATTTTTACATCGATATTCATCAGGGATATTGGTCTAAAATTCTCTTTTTTTGTTGTGTCTCTGCCAGGCTTTGGTATCAGGATGATGCTGACCTCATAAAATGGGTTAGGGAGGATTCTTTCTTTTTCTATTGATTGGAATAGTTTCAGAAGGAATGGGACCAGCTCCTCCTTGTATCTCTTGTAGAATTCAGCTGTGAATACGTCTGGTCCTGAACTTTTTTGGTTGGTAAGCTATTAGTTATTGCCTCAATTTCAGAGCCTGTTATTGGTCTATTAAGAGATTCAACTTCTTCCTGGTTTAGTCTTGGGAAGGTGTATGTGTCGAGGAATTTATCCATTTCTTCTAGATTTTCTAGTTCATTTGCATAGAGGTGTTTATAGTATTCTGCAGAGCCATGAATTAAAGTGATAAAAATAATTTTAGTATAAGGGACGTAATTCTCTTTAGAAATTGAAGGTAAGGTAGTGTAATACAATGGCAGAGCTTGAGGGGTTTGGAATCACATGTATAATAACTTAGTTCAATAGAGTTAACAGAACAACTCTGCTTTAAAATAATTAATATTTTATGTGAAGAGTGTTCAATCTCTTACTCCTGGTTCCCATTATGATTTCCTCATTTGTTTGAGGCTATGGCCCTTTACTATTCCACTTCTCTTGTTTTATTGTAAGGGAAGATATAAGAAGACTTTGCTGGCCGGACACAGTGGCTCACGCCTGTAATCCCAGCACTTTGGGAGGCCGAGTTACTATTTACTAGCCTTGCATCTTTGCAAAAGTTGTTTAATCTCCATCATTTTATTCTCTCCACTTGTAGGGATGAAAAGGGTATTTCCCTCACTCAGCTAATGTGAGAATTGAATAAAAATATGATGTGTGGAAAGCTCTTGGTACAATTCTGAGTGCAAAGCAAAATGCTCAAAAATTGCTCAAGAAATTTTAGTCATTTTTATTGCAGCAGGGTGAGTATCCCATCCCTAGAAACACTAAGGCACATAAGGAATGAGTGCCTATCAGAACTGTGGTAGGGTGTGAATTAATGCAGAACTTTATCTGTATAGTTGTACTTTGAAGTCCATTCTCAATCTTAGATGCTACATTTATATAAATATAAAGCATAGTAACTATCTAAATGTAGAATTATATGTTTAAAATTATATGATTACATCAACTCATGTAATTCGTAGATTTTCCCTAGGGTTCTCTTTCCTGAACATTCTGTAATGTATTAGTTAGCAACATCTTTTTTTTTTTTTTTTTTTTTGAAACTGAGTCTCGCTTTATTGACCAGACTGGAGTGCAGTGGTGTGCTCCCGACTCACTGCAACCTCCGCCTTCCGGCTTCAAGCAATTCTTGTGCCTCAGCCTCCCAAGTATCTGGGATTACAGGCATGCACCATCATGTCCAGCTGATTTTTGTATTTTTTTTTAGTAGAAACGAGGTTTTACCGTGTTGGCCAGGCTGGTCTCAAACTCCTGACCTCAAGTGATCCGCCCACCTCACTCAGCCTCCCAAAGTGCTGAGATTACAGGCATGACCCACCGCGTCCTGCCAGCAAAGTCTTCTTATATATTCCCTTATGATAAAACAAGAGAAGTGGAATAGTAAAGGGCCATAGCCTCAATCAAATGAGGAAATCCTAATGGGAACCAGGAATGAGGGATTGAACACTCTTCACATAAAATATTAATTATTTTAAAACAGAGTTGTTCTATCAACAGCTGACTTTGAGTCCTTGATCGATCTCTCAGACCCCTGAATACTTTGATTGCACAGTTGACCTTACCACATTGTTAGGGTAAGTGCTGTACAAAGGAACCTTCAGACCCTCCATTGCACATAGGTGGCCACTGCAAGCCCCTTGCCTGTGTGTGTTCTGGAGGTGCCACTAAACCTGGGGGCAGCATCAGGAGATACAATTGAAAAAACCCTTTTTACTCAGAATAAATTATTAACTAACTTTCAATTTCCTTTAACTTATTAGAGACATTTCTACCTGTAAATAGGTACAGATTAAACTCTCTAGTCAACAGCTGTCATTCTGTCATATCAACAGATACCAGTGGCTGCTGCTCCTTGAGGCATCCAGAGAATCACAGCATTTTCCAGTATTGAAAGACCTGAAAGATCACGATGCCTTCGTTTCAACTGTGAGACATGAAGTAATTTTCCCAAATCTACAACAGTAAGATACAGTGCAATAGGACCAGATTAAAGATCTCCTGATTTGCAACCATGTTCCCTCCATCTCCTTTACTCCTAAACACACTCACACACTCACTCCTGCAAACAGTTGTCTTGTCAAGTGGGAAATGAATGCTCTTACAAGGCTCAAACTTGTGAACACATCACTGACCAGCACAGAGCTGGCTCACAATAGGGACCCAATTAAAGTGTTTTACATGCAACTGGTTCAAACCTTTCAAGTACTAAATTAAAATAATCCTTTAAAGAAGGAAATTCTGTTTCAGAAGAGGACCTTCATACAGCATCTCTGACCAGCAACTGATGATGCTATTGAACTCAGACGCTGATTGGTTCTCCAACACAAGGTTACCCAATCCAGGAGCAAGGGAATCAGTAACTTCCTCCCTATAATTAGGAATGCGGGTGAAAAGGGGTCATAGTTCTCCCTGAGTAAGACTTGCCTGCTCCTGTGTCCCCTGGTCCTGTCCTGTTCTCCAGCATGGTGTGTCTGAGGCTCCCTGGAGGCTCCTGCATGGCAGCTCTGACAGTGACACTGATGGTGCTGAGCTCCCCACTGGCTTTGGCTGGGGACACCCAACGTAAGTGCACACTGTGGGTGCTGAGCTACTATGGGGTGGGGAAAATAGGGAGTTTTGTTAACACCGTGCCCAGGCCATGTCCCGTAAGAAATTGTGACGTTGTCTTCAGAGATTGCCCATCTTTATCATTGGATCCCAAATTATTTCCACCACAAAAGGGGCTTGGCTACTTGCCCTCTGCATGAGACTTGCGTAAGGGGCCTCCATACAGGCCATTTTTTTTTTCAAATTTCCACCAATAAAACCTTTGCATCACATTTCCTCAGGGTCTTTAGAGGATTTAGAAATGACGAGGCTACAATAAATTCCCCATACAGCACTTCCCTTTATTATGTTGACTTATGTCAGACAAAAGGACGGTTTTTTTTTTTAATTTTCTGGGAGTCAAGGGAATTCAAAGCATCTCTCCTAGACGATCCTGTATTATGTCCTCCACAGGACCTTCGGTGCTGGTCCCTCTTCCTCATCTGTGAGGATGGATCCAGTGGCCTCCCTATTATCTCCTTTCTTTTCTTTCTGAACTCCAATGTTTATAAAGCCTGTACCCCTGTAGTGTATGTAGGTTCTCTGACAGAAGTTATACTTTGTGTTCTTTCTTCCTTATGGGGAAAAATCCCTGGAGCTGAAGCTGAGATCTTTAGTACTTGGAGTCACCCTACAGGTAAAGACCATTTATAAGGTATTCTTTGGTGCCTAAAGAACTTAAGGCATCCTCTGAAAAACTGGCCCAGGTTACTGCTTATTATGAATCTTTTTTAACCTTTCTATACTTGTTTCTCCTACATCTCTAACTAGACATGACAGAAGAGATTCAACTAACGTAGGATAAATTATATGAAATTCTATTTTTGTAAGTCAAAAATAGTCAAATATCAGAAAATTAATAATGTTCAAACTATATGCTCTGTGTGGGGTTACCAAGACAATGTGGACATTGTTCACATCTCATAGGGCTGAAAGTCAATGCGCAAGTCCTGGAAACGCATTGTCTTACTGGGGTCTTGTCCTAAATTTCACAGGTTCACCCATCATGCCCTTGGCTTTCCTTAATTAGCCATGTCTGCTTACCTCTTCCTCCAGTTTCTCTCTATTTTTCCCCAGCTATGTTGTCATCATTTCCAGAAATCTCTAAAGCTTGCACAGATCCTTATCACTATGAGATCTATTGAAAGAGATAATTTTTTTCTTTTTGAGACGGGGCTTGGCTCCGTCACCCAGGCTGTAGTGAAGTGGTGCGATCTAGGCTCACTGCAACCTCTGCTTCCCACGCTCCAGCGATCCTCCCTCCTCAGCCTCCAGATTAGCAGAGACTACTGGCAGGCAAACATGCCCAGCTAATTTTTGTGATTTTGATAGAGATGAGATTTAGCCATGTTGCCCAGGCTGGTATTAAACTCCTGGACTCAAGCAATCCTCCTGCCTTAGCCTCCCAACGTGCTAGGATTATAGGTGTGAGCCATTGTGCCTAGGCAAAAAGAGATGAATCTTAATAAAAAAATTTCCTTTTTCTTAAATCAGTGTTTCTTTATCTATGAATTCTTCTTCCAACTAGAAGGAGGAGAAAGAAGAAGTTTGCCTGTATTTCTCACAGGGAAGAGAAGGGGTCTAGTGTGAAAATCAAAGTGAAAGAGTGCTGGAGCTTGAGCACCTTCTTGCTTTCCAGGATGCCTGCAGTGATGAGTTCTCAGAACGCTGGTTTATTCATGTCAACCACACTTATTTTTCTCAGCAGCTACTGTGTACTGGGCTCTATTCTAAGTTCAAATCATTCTATTTGATTAAGATAGAGAGGGTCCCGACTCCCATGGAAGTTACACAACAGTGGAGGAGATAGACAATAACCCAATAATCATTTAACAAAGAAGAAAATGTTAGAGAGTCACAGTGCACTGAAGAAGAGACATCAGGTTTGTGGAACAGAGAGAATTGCATTCACCCAACTTTAGTTCATATGCTTAGGCAGCCCTACCTGAGAAAGTGACATTCAGCTGAGACAACAAAATAAGTACACAGTCATGTAAAGATCTAAGGGACGAAAGTTCTAGGGACACCGAATTGGGGGGGGGGGAAGCCCTGGTGTGGGAAATTATGTGGAGGGACAGAAAGAAGGCTAGAGGGACTGAAGTATAGAAAGCAAGGAAATGGAGAGGCAGAAGATGAGGTAGAACACAGAGAGGAAGTCAGGAGCCTCCTCATACTAGACTCTGATGTCCACAGTAAAAAATTTGAATTTTATTTTATTTTTATTTATTTATTTTTTGAGATGGAGTTTCGTTCTTGTTGCCCAGGCTGGACTGCAATGGTGCAATCTCGGCTCACTGCAACCTCCGCCTCCTGGTTTCCAGTGATTCTCCTGCCTCAGCTTCCCAAGTAACTGGGATTACAGGTGCCCGCCACCATACCTGGCTATTTTTTTTGTATTTTTAGTAGAGACGGGGTATCACTGTGTCATCATGTTCGTCAGGCTGATCTCGAACTCCTGACCTCAGATAATCTGCCTGCCTTGGCCTCCCAAAGTGCTGAGATTACGGGCATGAGCCACCGTGCCCAGCCTGAATTTTATTTAAATAGATATGAGAAGCTACTTTACAGGAGATATGAGAAGCTATTTTACAAGGAGAGATAAATTTATATTCAATTTTTTTTTTTTTTTGAGACGGAGTCTGTTGTAGCTCTGTTGCCCAGGCTAGATTGCAGTGGTACAATCTCGGCTCACTGCAACCCCCGCCTCCTGGGTTCAAGCGATTCTTCTGCCTCAGCCTCCTGAGTAGCTAAGACCACAGGCGCATGCCACCACACCCGGCTAATTTTTTGTATTTTTAGTAGAGATGGGGTTTCACCGTGTTAGTCAGGATGGTCTTGATCTCCTGACCTCGTGATCCACCCACCTCGGCCTCTCAAAGTGCTGGGATTACAGGCGTGAGCCACCACACTGGGCCTATATTCAATTATTAAAATTAATTCTAGCTACTCTGTGGGGATTGGATTGTTGGGGTTCACAAGTGGTCAGGAAAACTATTTAGGATCACAGCAGGGAATTCTCCAGGGAAAACAGGCTTGTGGCTTCATAGAGTGCAGTAGTGATAAAGAGAGTGAAAACGACAAAGTGGACGACAGCATGTATTTTTGCTTAGCTTGTTAATGGATTACTCTAAAGGAGGTAGAAAAATCAAGTTTATTCCTAAGGATTTTGTTTTGACAAATAAGTGGATGCTGGTATTGTTTATTGAGATAGGAAAAACTATGGGAGGAAATGATTTGAAGTGGGTAGTTGGAAATAAAGTTTTGTTTAAATTTGAGATGATTTATAGACATTTATGTGGAGCAATCAGAAGGTCAGTGGCATTTAAGAGACTCATGGTGAGGCCAGAGCTTCAGGTATTTATGTTGGTGGCATCAATACGTGTAGTGTATTAAATTCCAGGGAGTGGAAGAGGATACATGGGGAGATGGATTGTGTGGAGAAAAAAGAAGAGGGCACAGGCCAGCAAAGGGGGCTGAGAAAGAGCCCAGGGATGTTGGAGGGAAACCAAGAGAACATAATGCGTGTGAGTCACGGAAAATAGATTATTTTCAAGGAGAAGGGAGAGGCCAATTGTGGTGAGTACCACTAAGAGGAGGGGGAAGTCAGAATGTGACAGAGAAGCAAGTGCTGGGTTTGCTGGAGTTGATATTTGCAGTCAATGGAGTATCCAGGGAGGAAACTGGATTGGACCATTTGAAGAGCCAGTAGAAGTGAGGACGAGGTTAAGGGTGACTGTTTAAAGTGGAGAGCTTCAGGGAAGGACTGTGCTCTGGGTTCAGGGAGCCCCCTGGATCTAAAGGAAAAGGGCTGAAGAGGCTGAAGAGAAGGAGGAGGACCTGTGAACCAGAGATACTCAGTCATTATTAGCAAGGAAATACTAGAGGGTCCCTGTGTGCAGTGCTGACTGCTCATGCAAAAGGTCACACAGCCAATATTTCACACAGCCAGTATTTATTAGTGACATAGAATATACCAGTTATTACTCTAGGTCATGAGAATGGAGTGATAAATAAAATGAATCCGGCCACCATCAGTATATGCCATGTAACATTTTGCAGTGACTGTGTACCAGGCCTATGGATTTCAGTATGCAATTTCAGTAATGATCCTGTTGTATCTGAAGTATTTAAAAACATATACATCTCTGGAATCTAAAATTGAGAGGTTATAAGTAAAGCCCAGTATTACAAGTTCAGTGCTGGAAATCAGATTGCAGTTTAAATCTGAGCATATAGAAAGTCCCTTTTTTCTGTCAGCAGACGCCTTTTGTGTCAGGTTTAGGTATACTGCATTATTAGACATAAACCAGTGATTCTGCCCTATGTTTTCAGAATGACAATTCTTTATGAAACTAATAGAATAACAGAAGACAATTGCAAAATCATGATGAAGATGCTAGTGGCTTTAAAACCAAGGAATACAAAAAATAATGTGAGCTGCAGTTATAGGGATTATAAAAGTTAAAATGGGAATTTATTTGTGTGTTTATTATGTGATCAGTGCTAAGAAGAGTCATCATTTAATTTTGCACTTAATAATAATCCTGTGAGGATTAAGCTATTATTAAATGCATTTGATAGATTACAAAAAGGCTTATGTTTGGTAAAAATTGACCCAAGGGGAAGAGGTCACATTTTTATTCAGATTTTCTGATTCTAGAGTTTGAGAGTCTGTCCATCATTAGTGAGTAGTGACAATATTGTGTGTAAATTATTGACAGAATTTCTGATATTCATATGTACCAGGTTGTTTGTTAGAGTGGGGGCAGAGATTCAAGGGCTGCTAGTTCCAATGTATAGGAGAAACTTTCACTCATTTTGCATTTATCACCAGGCGCGGTGGCTCACGCCTGTAATCCCAGCACTTTGGGAGGCCTAGGCGGGCGGATCACAAGGTCAGGAGATGGAGACCATCCTGGCTAACATGGTGAAACCTTGTCTCTACCAAAAATACAAAAAATTAGCTGGGCGTGGTGGTGTGCGCCTGTAGTCCCAGCTACTTGGGAGGCTGAGGCAGGAGAATGGCATGAACCTGGGAGGCGGAGCTAGCAGGGAGCTGAGATCGCGCCACTGCACTCCAGCTCCAGCCTGGGCAACAGAGCGAGACTCCGTCTCAAAAAAAAAAA
>NW_026652295.1:31052054-31071061 GCF_009828535.3 Hylobates moloch | reverse complement strand
TTCACCTCCTGCATCTCAGACTGGACTTCAGCTCCACTGCAGGGATGCTATGGGGTGTGGGGACAAACACTGACACTCAGGCTCTACTTCTTAGGGGCTCAGTCTGAATCTGCCCAGAGCAAGATGCTGAGTGGCGTTGGAGGCTTCGTGCTGGGGCTGATCTTCCTTGGGCTGGGCCTTATCATCCATCACAGGAGTCAGAAAGGTGAGGAAACCCAGGGGGAAAGGGGAAGATGGGCTGTGACCCAGACCCTCTGTTCAGAGAGGTCCTGTCTCTAGACGTAGCTCTTTCCTCCTGACCCTGAGAGGAAGAAGGCTAGGCTGGAGGTGGGAGGAGACAGGACAAGATTGGAGGAGGCATTGGAATCTGATTTTACTGGTTGAAAGGTAGTCCTGTCACAGAGCTGACTGACAGAGCTTACTCCAGGACACCCTTACCATTCATCATTGTCTCACTGGCTCCTTTCCAAAAGCTTCCTTCATTAAGAGGGTCAGAGCCTCGGCCTCCTTCCCTTCTAGTGACAATTTCCTTTGTTTTAGGGGATTTTAAATTAGGGTGCTTAAGGCCTTGAAGAACATGGGTGGGAAGAGAATATAACTTTAATTAAGTCACATGTGTCATTTTCCTTTGGGGTGAGAGAGTGGCTGTTTGTGTAATGAGACCTTTCTCTGCATAACTTCCTTTCGTAAGACCTCAAGGGCCTCCACCAGCAGGTAATATTTCAGCCATGATCCAGTGTGGGGAGGGCACAGGTGTAAGAGGGAAGAGCATGAGCTGAGTGTACCTGACCGCAATGGTCTCCGTTCATGGTATATTTGCTGCTATGAGGATCAAGACTTAGGGTGGAAGTTTGCCAGTTTCTAGGAATCTCCAGAGGTTGTTCCCCAGAACCAAGCCTTAACTTTGGTGGTATCTTCTTGTGAAATGTGGAGCCAGAACCACAGTTTAAATGTTAGACACCAGGATGATGCCCACTTTGTGCCACATGTTGGTGGCTACTGCCTGTAGGCATTTTCCAGTGACTGAAAGAGGCTGCTAGTGGTAGGGATGAGGTATCATCCAATTTCCTAAAAAGATTGAACCCTTCATGTTCCCCAGAAGAGTAACAGCTGTTCCCCCACCTCCCACACATCTGCATCAAGCTGAAGTTCTGTGTCTTCATGAGCTGATTTCACCTTTGCACAGATCTTAGGGGAGGTGACGATAATACACTCTGGACCTCAGCTTTCTCTGTCTGAAGCTGCAGGGGGCCCCTGAGGGGTGGGGGAGATGGCAGGCCCACCAGAGTACCCTGTGCTGATCATCCCTCTTCTCTCTTCTCCAGGGCTCCTGCACTGACTCCTCAGACTATTTTAACTGGGATTGGTTATCACTCTTCTGTAATGCCTGCTTGTCCCTGCCCAGAATTCCCAGCTGCCTGTGTCAGCCTGTCCCCCTGAGATCAGAGTCCTACAGTGGCTGTCACGCAGCCACCAGGTCATCTCCTTTCATCCCCACCTCGAGGCGGATGGCTGTGACCCTGCTTCCTGCTCTGACCCAGAGCCTCTGCCTGTGCATGGCCAGCTGCGTCTACTCAGGCCCCAAGGGGTTTCTGTTTCTGTTCTCTCCTCAGGCTGCTCAAGAGAAGCACAGGAAAACCATTACCTGACTTTAGAGCTTTTTTACAGAATTAAACATGATCCTGAGTTATCTGTATTCTCAACTTCCTTAATTGAGCAGAGGCAGGAAATCACTGCAGAATGAAGGAACATACCTTGAGGTGACCCAGCCAACCTGTGGCCAGAAGGAGGGTTGTACCTTGAAAAGACACTGAAAGAATTTGGGGTGCAAAGTCAGGGTGGGCAGGGGAGGTAGAAAATCAACTCAGTTGTCACATCATTCATGGTTCTTTCATATTGATGCTCAGTGCAGTGGCCTGAGAATATCCCAGCCTCTCTTTTGGTTTGATGAGTGCTGTATAAGTAAGCATGGTGGAATTGTTTGGGAACAGATATAGTGACCCTTGGTCACTGGTGTTTCAAACATTCTGGCAAGTCACATCAATCAAGAATAATTTTTACTTTTAAGAAAGCATAACCAGCAATAAAAGTATTATTTTTGAGTCTAAATGACAGAAACCCAAATATATTTTGTTTCATGGTAGAAAGGAAGCCTAGAGTCAAGTTGATTTCAGAAGTGACTAGTTCCAGATACACAATGAGATCTTCACCTCTCTCGGTTATATCTATCTGTGAATCTGTCTCTCTTTCTCTGTGTCTCTTTGTCCCTGTATAGTTCTTTCTGCGTCTCTCTGTATCTTTGTCTCTGCCCCCTTGTTGTGTCTTTCACTACATTGCTGCCTTTCTATTTTTCTAATCCATCGTCACTATTTATCTGCATTTTTCCTATCTCCGTGTTTCTTTTTGCATCTATTTTTCTGCATTTCTCTTCCTTATCACTTCACATCTTATCTCTCTCTCTTGCTCTGTGTGTGTGTGTGTGTGTGTGTCTGTCTGTCTGTCTGTCTGTCTGTCTGTCTCTGTTATATATGTTTCTAGACTGTCTACCAGAGTTTTAACAACTTTAGGAAAGATTCTGATTGGCCAAGCCTGGGTAACATGCACACCTCTCAAACACACCGTCCTGTGCAGGGGATGCTGCCAGCCAGCATTGTGCCCATCCCTCTTATTAGGAAGGAGGAATGGATTTTCCAGATCCTTGCGGTCCTGGAAATGACTTCCAGTGTGCAGATGCCTACACCAGCCATGTGGAGCACCTCAGCCTCCAGAGCCTTCTCACAGTGGAGGGGTGTAAGGGGCAGTTTGTTTCTTGTGGAGCCCACAGGACAAATGGCAGAGCTCCCTCTGGTTGTAGCGTCCCTCACTGGGGGTACCTGTTCACAGTCATTCCACTCTTTGTCTGAGCTCCCTTTGCCATTGATGTTGTAACCTATTGATTCCTGATGACACTCTTTTCCCGGTTATGAGGGAGGTCACTACACACTGTGGCCCCTTTGATGTGGGCCCAGCCCTGAAGCTGGTCTCCATCTCAGTCTCTGAGTTTCGTCATGAAGACAGAGTCTGGGAGCTTCTGCAAGGTTATGGAAAGCCATGAGCCTGAAAGCAGACATCCCATCTTCCTTTCTCCCTCACCCACACACTGGGCCTGAGGAGTCTTTGGCAGGCTCTTCCTTCTTATGGACAAGGTCAGGGTGGAGAACTAGGTCCCCTTGGGACCTTCATCTCTTGTACTCCAGGCTGTCATGTAGGTCCTCAGACAGGGACACTGGCGCACAAAGAGACACCAACACTTGAGATTCTGCTCCCCAGGGTTATGGTCTGAATTTTCCCCAAGGAAAATGCTGAATGGAGTCAAAAGTTTTGTGCTGATTTTGTCCTCTTCTTCAGGGTGGGCATTGTCATTCACCGTCGGGATCAAAAGGGAGTAACACTTCTGGGGAAATGGGGAAGGCATGTGCTGGGTTGTCCAGGGTGTCCTCCGTCTCTATGTGTAGCTCCTGGCTTTTGACCCTGCAAAGGGAAGAGGCAGGGCTGGGGACTGAACCAGACTCAAAGTTTAGGGGGACATCGAGATCTGATTTTTCTAGTTGAAGCATAAGCCCTATAATCGGGGTGGGTGACAGATTATATTCTAGGACATTCTTACAGTTCAACATTGTCACACTGAGCACACATGCTGGAAGATTCTTTATTAACGAGAGGGTCAAAATCTTCTTCTCTTTCTTCCATTGACAGTTTCATAGAAACAACTATGTTTTGCACCCAGATTTCATTGGATAGTATAATCTTTAATGGATAATTAATAAGTACATCATCTATAAATAAGTTTGCTAACACAAAGAACTGAGTCTTAGTCAGCATATAACTTGGAGGAAAGCGTGTGGGTGTTCTAGAGGACAACCTACCAGTCTTGAGCATTTGTCCTTACCTTAGATAATAACAGTATATCTTTTGGAGACAGTGGTGCTCGCGAGTATTCCAAAGCTCCTGTACATTTCTCAGTCTTTTCTGCTGTTAGGTTGGGGTCATTTGACTAACAGTAGCCAGTGGAACTTGCAAGTAGGTGCATGGTGGTGCATGAGATGCCGGAAACTCCATAACCTGAGTCATTTGTATAACTGTGGAATTAAGTCTCCTTATTGAGTTAAGCCACCGAGATCTACTTTTTACTGTGGGTTAAGATCTTATTGCAACATAACCTTGCCCTTCCTGATTATCACGAAATGTTTAGCTTAAGGAAGAGAGTCCTTAAGTTAATAGGGCGAATCAACTGAGTTAATGGAAGTTAAGAGATGATTTTTTAAAACAAATTAAAAAAATAAAAAAACAGAAAACTTTATTTGAATAAGAAAAAGTTAATGATGTTACACTTCAAAAGAATTTTGAACTCATTATTTATTTTTAATTGACAAGTTACTGTGTATTTACTGGGTACTATGTGATTTTTTGATACATGTGATTAAATCGGCTAATTAACATATCCATCACTTCACTTTTTGGTGCTATGAATATTTAAAATCTCTCTTTGCAATTTTCAAATATACAATACAGTTGGCCCTCTATATCTGTGGGTTTCACATCCTCTGATTCATTCAACTGTGGGTTGAAAATATTTAGAAAAAAATGAAAAATAACAATATAACAATAAAAATTATTCCAATTCAAAAACAATAAAGCATAACAACTATTTTCATAGCATTTCATTTACATTACATTGGGTATTATAAGTATAATCTAGAGAGGATTTAAAGTATACAGGAGGATAGGCTTAGGTTATATGCAAAAACTAAGCCATTTTTAATAAGGGACCTGAGCATTCTCGGATTTTGGTACACAGAGAGGGTCCTGGAACCAATCCCTCGTGGATGCCGAGGGACGACTATACATTATTATTAACCGTAGTCATCATGCTGTACAATTGATCTCTAGTACTCATTCCTCCTGCCTAACTGAAACTTTGTACTTTTTTTCTGAAACAGGGTCTAGGTCTGGCTGGAGTGCAGTGGTACGATCACAGCTCACTGCAGCCTTGACTTCCCGGGCTCAATCCATCCTCCCACCTCAGTCTCTGGAGTAGCTGGGACTGCTGGCATGTGCCACCATGCCTGGCTAGTTTTTGTATTTTTTGTAAAGATAGGGTTTCACCATGCTGCCCAGCTGGTCTTGAACTCCTGTGCTCAACCAATCCACCTGCCTCAGCCTCCCAAAGTGGTGGGATTACAGGCATGAGCCACCACACCCTGCCCTTCTTTGTACCTTTTGACCAACATCTTCTCATTCCTCCTTGTCCTCCCTGCTACCCCCACTCCCCCACCTGCCGTGATTTTGACTTTTTTAGATTCCACATGTAAGTGAGGTCATGCAGTGTTTGTCTTTCTGTGCCTGGCTTATTTCACTTAACATAATGTCCTCCAGGTTCATCCATGTTGTAAATAATGTAAAAGATTTCCTTCTTTTACAAGGCCGAATAGTATTCCATTGTGTGTACAGACCACAGTTTCCTTATACACTCATCTGCTGATGGACACTTAGGTTGATAACATCTCCTGGCCATTGTGAGTAGTGCTGCGATGAACATGGGAGTACAGATATCTCTTTGATACACTGATTTCATTTTATTTGCAGATGTACCCAGCAGTAGAATTGCTGGATGATGTGGTAGTTCTATTTTTATTTTTAAATAGATGATGAATTAAAAAAAATTTATTTGGGCGGGGCATGGTGGCTTATGCCTCTAATCCCAGTACTTTGGAAGGCCAAGGTGGGTGGATCGCTAGGTCAGGAGTTCAAGACAAACCTGACCAACATAGTGAAACCCCATCTCTACTAAAAATGCAAAAATTAGCCGGGCATGGTGGCACTCTCCTGTAGTCCCACCTACTTGGGAGGCTGAGGTGGGAGAATTGCTTGAACCTGGGAGGCGGAGGTTGCAGTGAGCTGAGACCATACCATTGCACTCCAGCCTGGGTGACAGAGTGAGACTGCATCTCAAATATATATATATATATATAAAAGATATATATATAAAAGATATATCTATATAAAAGATATATCTATATAAAAGATATATATATATATTTGTTTGTTTGTTTTCTTCCACATGAATATATATGTATTCCCAGGAACTAGAACACTGTTTCTGTTGTGGATGCTGTTCTGTTCTACCTAAACTCCTTCCTTTGGGACTGAAGGATTTATTCTCTCATTGCTGGGAATGTTGCTGGCTGACAGCCCTTAGCTGTCAGTCATCCCCCAGAATTGCATTAGGTGATGAAAGCAGCCTCATCAGATTTTACTCCACTTCCCAGGAAGAACCCGCCTATAATGACTGGTCAGTGTCAGGGTATAAATGTCCTAAACCCTTTCCCTAAATTGGGCCAACTCTGAAGGGGTCTTGCAGCTTCAGAACTCCCTGGGGGTTAGGATGAAGACTTTTTGAATGAATGGTAGTCCAGTTTCTAAAACTCTGCTTTAATTCATGAGCCATCTTACATAATTCTTTCGGTTACAAATGTAATTTAAATGTAGTGATCTTTGTGATTTCTTCCTTAACTATGGGCAATGCCTCTTTTCTGCTTCTTGGAAGATGAAGTTATTGGCATTGTTACCCTTCCTTTCCCCTCCCCTTTATGCTTCCACTTGCCAAAATGAGATACATGCACGCTTTTTTCAATATTGTCAAGGCTGACAATTTTGATGTTCAGCTGTAACAATAAGCATCCTTGGGCTTTGCTCGTAGCTTAATTCTAAAAATTGAAAAAAATTGTTTATCATTTTCTAAATATCACTCATGTATCAGACGTTCTTTGCTTGCCAAGGAACTGCTGTAATAGGATCCCTTTTCAGTGAGGTCCTGGGTTAAATTCAGTTTTCTGGATTCCTTACCTTCCCATTTCCTGATTAACAATTTCACTTTACTAAGTAATATTCTTAGTCAACTTCTAATAAAACTATGGGTGGTAGATACAATTTTTCCCCTTTCGTATTTCTTGATTTAGTTTTCCAAACTTTCTGTTAAATTTTCCAATTGTTTATAGCATTCTATTATTACTTTTACAGATTAAGAATTCTAATTAGAGAGACTTTGAACTTGTTTGCTGTTACATGAGCTTTCCATATTAAATCTGTGATAATTTTCATGTTATTTTATTCTCATCTTCTCTTTCGTGTTGTAAGAGTTTCTCAAACATTTGCTCTGACTGCCTCAATCTTGTCCTTTACCTACTGTATACCATCTTATTTCATCTCAAGATACATTTCTTCGAGCCAACTCTAATCTCCCCCAAATTACACCTGGTTCCTGTGCAACACTCTCTCACTTTACTTCGTTCTCTTTTCCTTTATAAATTATTCAGAGTTTGTAATTATATGTTTGTGGAATTATGTAATATATGTATATTTCTTCCCACTAGAGTGTAAGTTCTATGAAGACAATGAATGTATCTCTTTTCACATTATTTTAATGATACCTATAACAAAGTATGGTACTTATTGTTATAATGGTACTCAATGACCATTTTTGCAGTTTTGATGAAGTAATGAACATATAAACAAGTCTGGGGGCTTAGTACAGCCAATAATAAAGGAAAAAGTACTTTGCTTTCCTTTGCCTTTATTAGTTCTTGCATACACATTCTTTAGAGTTGCATTTTTGAGAGGTTCCTATAGTCTTAGGCAGGATTTGGATACTCAGGATTTCCTAACTGTGATAAAAACGAGAAAATCCTAAAAACTAACATAATTTCAAACAGAATGCTTCTCTGTGTATATTTGTGGGACTTTCCTAGAATGCATTTTTTAAAAACTTTGTATTACAGAAAACTTCAACAGTAGTAGAGAGAAGAGTACCATGTTTTAACAGCCAAGCTTTAACAATGATCAATTCATGGGCAATTTTGTAAACCCACCCAATTAATCATACATGCACACTGGGTTATTCTGAAGATACTTTCAGATATCATACTTCATTCATAATTATTTTATTATGAAAATCTAAAGTATAACGACTTTTTAGAAACATAACAGCAATGCTATTACCACACTAAAATTAGCTATTTCCTTAATATGGTCAGTGTCAATTTTTCTGATTGCCTCATATCAATTTGGTTCATATATTTCTTCAGCCTTTTAAAAATGCATAGCTTCTCTTCTCTTCCCTTCTCTCTCTCTCTCTCACTCTCTCTCTTTCTGTCTGTCTTTGAATTGTTGCTGAAGAAATGGAGTTATCTAGTGGAAGTTCCCATATTCTGGATCTTGTTGGTTGCATCCCTGTGGTGTCATTCGCTGTGGGATTTGTTAGTTGG
Source organism: Hylobates moloch (assembly GCF_009828535.3). Lineage (NCBI taxonomy): Eukaryota > Metazoa > Chordata > Mammalia > Primates > Hylobatidae > Hylobates > Hylobates moloch. The sequence continues at coordinate 31,062,758 of NW_026652295.1, read as the reverse complement.
ACTCCAGAAAATAACAATAACACAAATTGTTAACACCTATTGACTACTTACTATGTGCCGGTACAGACTGTAGGTAAAATAAAATGTTTGATTCTTCAAATCCCTAGTTTGTTTGTGGTAAGTACAAACCTGAAATATTTCATGTGATTTTTAAAATTTTGTAAAATTTATTTATTTATTTATTTTTAGAAGTGGGATCTTGCTCTGTTGCCTAGGCTGGAGCGAGCACAGTGGCACAATCCTAGCCCACTGAAGCCCTGAACTCCTGGGCTCGCTCCTCTTGCCTCAGCCTCCGGAGCTGGGATTACAGGCACGCCACCATGTGCTAATTTACTTTTATGTTGTAGAGATAGGGTCTTGCGTTGTTGCCCAGGCAGCTTTGAACTCCTGGCTTCAAGCAATCCTCCATTGGCCTCCAAAGTGTTAAGATCACAGGCACGAACCTCTGACCCACTAATTTTGTAAATTTTAAATAGTGTGATATTAAATATTAATGAAGTCACACTTCATGTATACAATCTGAAGTAATTCAAATAACTGAAATAATTTTTAAGTATTGCGTGATTTAAAATCATGCAGGTTGATGTGTAACCCTATGTATAGTAATGTCAATAATGACCCTACTTTTTTAGCTGATAAATTTACTCTTATTTTTTAGAATTAGTTTTAATTCTGCTATTTTATCATTACATACTTTTTGAATACAACCTTTTAATAAAATGCAATATCATTAAATTTTCTTTCCACAGCACTTCTTGAGGAATGAGTCTGAGTTGGGCAGCATTTGTAGATTTCTGTATGACTCTAGTCATTTTGCCATTCAGTATAACCCTTATATTACACACACACACACGCACACAAATGCACACAACTCCAAAATGCTGGATTCTTGCCTCATGAATCATTGAAATTTATATGAAATTTATTTGAAATCTTATTGCTAAAAATTTCTTAGTGCATTTGTGCATTTTAATGTGACTTTTTCATACTAAAAGTTTCATTTTATATATTTGGGATCATAATTGGTTACCTTTTCTTCTCCTTTTTAAAAATAGACTTTATTTTAAAGCAGTTGTTAGTTCACAGAAAAACTGAGCAGAAGGTGCAGAGATATCCCAGAGGACCCCAACCCCCTGGGCCATGGACCAGTACCAGCTGGTGGCTTGTTAGAAACTGGGCCACGCAGTGGGCGAGCTAGCATTACCAACTGAGCCCCGCCTTCCGTCAGATCAGTGGTGGCATTAGATTCTCATAGGAGCACGAATCCTATTGTTAACTGTGCATGAAAGAGATCTAGGTTGCATGTTCCTTATGAGAACCTAGCTAATGTTTTTGATCTGAGGTGGAACAGTTTCACAGTTTCATCCCCAAATCATATCCACATTCCCCCCACTATCTGTGGAAAAATTGTCTTCCATAAAACTCGTCCCTGGTGCCAAAAAGGTTGGAGACTGCTGTCAGATACACTGTGCTCCCACACATGCATAGCCTCCCCCATTAGCAACATCTCCCGCCAGAGTGGCACATTTGCTATAATTTATGAACTTACATTGGCACATCATCACCCAAAGTCCATAGTTAGTAAGTCTCACTCTTGGTGTTGTACATTCTGTGGATTTGGGCAAATGCATAATGACATTTTTCACCATTGTGGTATCAAATAGAGTAGTTTAATTGCCCTAAAAATCCTCTGTGCTCTGCGATGGACATTGTCATGATCATCACTGTGTCACACTCTCTGTGCTTACTGATTCCCAGTCTGCATTTTAAATTATTTGCTCCTTGAACTTTCTTCACCTCCTCCCCAAAGTAAACATGCATAAACATCTGTTGCATATGAAATACCTTGAATAAACACTTACGGGCCATAAGGAGGGAATATATCCCTTCTTAGAGAGTTGAAAACCAAAGTCAAATATTACAATTTCTCATCCTAAGAGCTCTCTTAGCAATCGATCTCAGCCTCTCTCATTCTGGAGAAAAAAAATATCCTCCAATGATCATATGAAAAGAAATTCACCCATAGCTCTACATCTGAATCTCCTAAATCATTAAGGGGCTGAGAAAAACAAAAGTACTTTTCATATAATGTGATCCATTATTTTAAATAAATTAATTATAAATATAACCACAATGTTTTCTTGTGTATTTATATACTATGTGTAAGGCATTGACTATATATCAAGATTATTCAAATTCCATCAATAACTCTGCAAGGAAATTATTATTACTCCTACATTGTGGATGAGAAAAATAAGGCCAGAAATGTTAGATACTTTACCCATTTATAAAGTTTAAAATACTAGCTTCAAAGTACTGAGTCCTGGATTTGGATTTAGGGTTCTTTGCACCAGACTATACTGTATCAATTACTGCGCTAATGTTTTGTCTTTTTTCTACAATTAAAATTTAAACTCAGGCCGGGCGCGGTGGCTCAAGCCTGTAATCCCAGCACTTTGGGAGGCCGAGGCGGGAGGATCACGAGGTCAGGAGATCGAGACCATCCTGGCTAACACGGTGAAACCCCGTCTCTACTAAAAATACAAAAAATAGCGGGGTGTGTTGGTGGGCGCCTGTAGTCCCAGCTACTCGGGAGGCTGAGGCAGGAGAATGGCGTGAACCCGGGAGGCGGAGCTTGCAGTGAGCCGAGATCGCGCCACTGCACTCCAGCCTGGGCGACAGAGAAAGACTCCGTCTCCAAATAAATAAATCAATAAATAAATAAATAAATAAATAAATTTAAACTCGCTGATGCAGGTAGCATGGATAGAAATATCCTCACCTATTTCATAGCTGTTTGCAGCCACGAGATCCACTGCTGACCCATTTCCTCTGTGAGAGTTTCTCCTAGGAGAGGGCGAATCCAATGGAGAACACAGCACCCCCTGCTGCGGCTACATTGTCTCAACTGTGTTGTTCCTCCTAGGGTTTCTCTCATAAGCTAGTGCTTTCCTTAGCCAGGAGGGTTAGGGGAAAGGGCTGGGGATTTCTGAAGATACTGGTATTGTTTTCTATCAGCATATTTCCTGAAACATCCTGCAGCCATATCCACTATACTGTCTCCTTCGTGCCAGGGTGGCACAGGGAAAGCTACATGGTTATCTAGCAAAGCTTCATTCAGGAGGTGAGGCAGACTGCGCCTCTATACTAGGGCTCCTAGATATGTCTGTGGCTTCTACTCCCATCCCTTTCCCCATCGTCACTACCCCTATGTGAGGAATAAGTATTTGTTCCTTTTCAGATACCCACATTATTGTCTTTTTCTAATGTTTTTCTGACTTCCATTTCTTTTCCTGCCTAAAGAATTTTTATTCCCTCAAGGCGAGGAGGGGAGAAGAAGGCTTCCATTGTCATCATTCTTCACAAATTTAAAGTTTTGAGAATAAATTTTTACTTTTGATATTTTTGAGATTCAAACTTCCTTTATCTTAACTTATTTCTCTTCATACTTTTAAAAGCCATATTGAAATTAGTACAAACTTATTTTTTGGTTTTAAAATTTTTGCTATAACAATGCTGAGCAAAGGGCAGAGGGTATCCATTAATTTCATTGTTGCCTGAATTGAGGGGTGGGTGGCAGTGCCAAGGGTGGGAGCACAAAGAAGAAAGAAATATTAACATCAGCTAAGAAATCAACATATTATCAGGCTATATTGTACTTGGTTGCTTCTGTGTTACTGGACATGAAATATGATCTGGGAAATGAGATTAAATTGGCTTGAAACATAAGAGTCTCCCAATCCTTAGCCATAGTTTCAGTTAGCCCTGGATGAAAGATGGAAAAATTTGACATAGATTTCATAAAGGGAATTTATTGCTTCCATGGAGATTTTAGATTGAGGTTACTGAGGAATTAGGTAGCTGGGCGGCTTACCCCAGGCATCTCTTAGTTGGTAACACTTGAGAAAAGAAAAAAAATCAGGAAGTCAGGGAAAGAATTCAAAGGCATTTGCGAGCTCTGAGGGGATATAGCAGCTTAAGTCCCAGAGAAAAGGTGAGAGGAGAAACATTTGCAGGAGAAAAGGGATATGATAAATCAGGCCAGAAAATAGTGCTAGGTCATGTAGCAAGTCCACTCTTTTCTGCTCCTGTAGATGGCGATGCACCTGCAACAGGACAGACATGAGATTGATGGTTCCGAGGGGGCTCCTGTGTGATCACCATGCCACTTCCCAATTCCCCTACAACTTTCAACCACATTCATGTCAACAACCCTCTCCCACTTTCCTTCCTGCACCTTCAGCTCTAACAAATCTCAATCTTACCTTCCCTTCCAGGATGGGATTCACAAGGGCCCTTGGTGTCTGGAAGCACCAACTAAACGCAGGCCTCGGATGATCAAGACGGTCCCCACCACAATGCCCACGAGGCCCACAGACAACCCCAGGGCACAGACCACAGTCTCTGTGAGCTCTGACATAGGTGCTGGAATCTCAGGCTCTGTGGAAGTGAAGTTGTTGAGGTCAGAATGCAGAGCATGTTCATGTGCATGTGTGTGGGAGGGGATGGGGTGGAGGGTTGGCTCTGCAAAGACTGAAGGTCCCCAGCTTAGGGAGGAGAGTGAAGTCTATTATTAGAAACCCCTGAAGTGGCAGGCTTGCTCCCACCCTGTGGAGTGTACTTTCATTTTTAATACATCTCTTCTTTTGTTGCTTTATTCTTTCAAAAAAAAGATAAAAGAAACTCATGAAGTGTGGAAAACAAGTTTTGGGATATGGGAGTAAAAGGCAGGAAGTTCTGAACTTGACAGACAAGAAAGCATCAAAAAATGGTGTAACTCATCCTTACCCCAGTGTTTCAGAAGAGGCTCGTCCAGGCCCCAGTGCTCCACCTTGCAGTCATAAATCTCATCAGCAGAAGGGAGGAAGGTGAGGTAACTGATCTTGAAGAAGGAATGATCACTCTTGGAGAGGAAGCTGGTCTCAGAAACACCTTCTGTGACTGAGTGCCCATTGCTCAGCCATGTGATGTTGACCACAGGAGGAAAGATGTTGTCCACAAGACAGATGAGGGTGTTGGGCTGACCCAGTGTCACAGGAGACTTGGAAAACACTGTGACCTCAGGAACCTCTATGGTGAGGAAACAGCACTGATGTGAAGTGTGAATAGCTCTGCCATAAGCTTCTGCATTACATCCTGGAAGAGCCCTCCTACCAGCATTTCACCACCTGATAGTCAAAGAGGTGTTATTTACCTTCTGCTTGGGAGCAACGACACATTGCCTCTGCTTTATTCCTGTGCCCTTCTCTCTGTGGGCATGTTTAATAAAGTAGGAGGTTGATGAGACCTCTCCTAGAAGGATTTACTGAATGCATAATGGGAAAACCCTTATATTACATGGGAATATGTGATTTTAGAGAAGGGAAATGATAAAATTTCAGCAATTGCCATGAGAAGATCTGGGGACCTCTTGGAAAGAAAATAATGAAACTTGGTATGAAGGGATAGATTGAGTAAAGAAAGGCAGAATGGTGGACACATACCATTGGTAGCAGCGGTAGAGTTGGAGCGTTTAATCATGATGTTCAAGTTGTATTTTCCGGTAGCGATGTTTGTCAGTGCACCCTGCGGGTCAAAACTTGTAAATTTGCTGAATATAGGCAACTGCCAGACAGTCTCCTTCCTCTCCAGGTCCACATAGAACTCCTCGTCTCCATCAAATTCATGGGTGTACTGGCCAGAGGGACCGTAAGACTGGTACAAGTTTACACCGTAAGAGGCAACGTGGTCAGCTGATGGTGAAGATGACAAGCAGGAAGGGAGAACAGGGGAAGAAAGAACCTTAATACACAAAATGATGGAAGAAACTGACTTTTAAATATTATGAGCTTTGTCCTTGGCAAAGTCTATGGACATTTCCAGCCCCTGCTTCCTACCCTTTTCCTGCTAGTAGTTGTCCGGTTTAAAGTGTGCTTTCTTTCCCACTCTAGTGTGGGATACACAAGGGCAGAATATCGCACGTCCAATTTTCACTATTTCCTGAGTGCCTGGCACATCATGGACTTGTGATTAAATAATGTAAATGAACAGAAGAAGGAATGAACGAGTTATCATAGTATTTAGCTTTCTTAGTCATAGATTAGACTTACTTCCCTCTGCTTCCTAAGATTTATCTTTCACTTAATTCTTTCATCAGTTAATAACAAATTGATTATACTTCCTTTCCTCTCAGGACTGGCTCAGAACAGGACACTCTACACAGAGATCTTTCTTTTTTTTAAAAAAGGAAAAGCATGCAGGATCTTATTAATTTAAAATAATTTCTGCTAACGATTTTTAGGGTATAAGAAAGAGTATAACAAGAACGATAATAACATTACAAAATATATAATAAATAAACAATGCTTCCTTCTAAGGTCTCTGTTGTGTTAATAGTAATGGTCCTTAGAGGACAGCAACTGATTTCTTCTGAAATGAAAAAGTGGGAGCTCTACTAGTTTTTGGATTTCTGTCATTCCCCGTACCTTTTTTTTTCCTCTGAAGGAGGTTACTAAATGTCTGCAGCATTCTGACTTAACATTTATATTCACCCTTTTTCCTCTAATGGGCAGTGTGCTTGTCTGAGGATGCCAGAGCAGAATGGCAGCCATGCAGTACGACTCCAGCCAAATGAGCTGAACTGAATATTCTTGTCAAGACATGTGTAAGCCTTTTACCATTGTATCTTTCCTTCCTTCCCCACTTTCTGAGCATCCGCAAGTGTCAGACATAGCAGGGGATGTGTAAAACACCAATCAGGCATCGTCTACCATTAAGGAACAAACTGAGTAGTGGGAGAGTCAGGTAGGTAAGGGAGCAGATACAATGTACTGTAGTAAGTTCTGTGAGGAGGATATTGACAGCCTTATGGTCTAACATCCTTCACAAGTATTTGCCAAGCAAACCAAACTACATTATCCTTTCAAGTTCCCCGGTCTTTGCAGTGATCTGTTGTTTTTCTCCCTGAAATGAAATTATCTTTTAGGACTTCCTGGAGAAATCCTAAAATCCATCCTTGAGGTTTCTGCTTAAGTTAACAACTTTGTAGCTAAGTCCTCTCATCAACATGTTTTTGACCACGTTATGACCTCCAACCCCTCCATCTCAACTTCTGGCTGTCCAAGTTTGTCTGTTCCTCTTCCAGCTCACCTTCTTCCCTATCCAGTATGACCACCCTGGATGGTCTTAACAGGCCACCAACAAAGCCTCCTTATCCTTGCAATAAACCTTGACTCTTTGTTCAAACATAAATATATATGGAATATATGCAATTCTTCTTTTCATCTGGTCACCCTGATGGCCCAGCTGGAACCAAGTCACTTGTATAGTTTCAGCCTCTGCTGAGTCCACTGCCTGCTCAGCAATGGCCTTCTACTTTCCTGCACCCCATACTGTTTCCATCACTAGTCTGAGCACCCACTGCAGGGAAGACAGCATGACTTTGTCTTTGAATCCTTAAAACTTAGCTCACTGTGTGCTCAAACATGTATATTGAATGACAGTTGCTATATTTGAGGACCACATAGATTTTGGGGAAGACTGACAGGCACACAGGTAGCAGAACCATACGCAGGCCAGGATGAGCCATGACCAGGGCTGCGTTCTGACTTGTTAGCCCCAAGCACTCTTGCTTGTGTGGACCCCTTCCTCCAAAAAATAAGGAAAATAATATTTTATGACTGAATTGGTATAAAGACAATATAATCTAGGCTGAATTAAAAGTTAAAACATTTTCTTAGGCTCTAAAATTTCATTTTTTTATAATTTTGAAAGGAGTTAAAACATTCTCATGTGGCTTTACAGTATGGAGGGTCCCCTGCACTGCCCACATTGTGCCTAATGGATGAGCTGAGCCTGACCAGGGCACTCTGGTATGAGGTTGAAGAAAGGAAATTTGGAACAAATAAGCCAAGTGCTCTGGAGAAGCAGGTGAAACTTCCACTGCCGAACAAAATCAGAATGGGAGCAGCCACAGTTAATAAGGTTGTGAAAGTTTAGACCTTCCAGTTCACTTCCCCTTTTAACTATCCGACTTTTCAACTTTTGTTTTACAAACCCACTGCCCATCTCTATAAAGGAGCAAGGAGTCAGAGATGGATCCTGAAAAGGAAGAGGAGAAAGGAATGCATGAAGAGAGGTGGAAAGAGATGGACGACAAAGGCAGAGGAGACTAAGAGACCAAATAATTAATCTGTGCTTCCTTCCTTCCTTTTTCTTTCTTTCTTTTTTCCTTCCTCCCTTCCCTTTCTCCTTCCTTCCTTCCCTTTCTCCTTCCTTCCTTCCTTCCTTCCCTCCCTTCCTTCCTTCCTTCCTTCCTTCCCTCCCTTCCTTCCTTCCTTCCCTCCCTTCCTTCCTTTCTCTTTTTCTTTCCTCTTTCTTTCTGAGACAGGGTCTCTCTCTGTTGCCCTGGCTGGAGTGTAGTGGTGCCATCATGGCTCACTGCAGCTTCCACCTCCTGGACTCAAGTGGTCCTCCCATTGCGGCCTTCTGAGTAGCTGGCACCACAGGCACGAACCACCACGCCTGGCTAATTTTTATTTTTCTTTTTTGTAGAGATGAGATCTTGCTATGTTGCCCAGGCTAGTCTCAAACTCCTGGGCTCAAATGATCCTCCTGCCTCGGCCTCCCAAAGTGCTGGGATTACAGGCATAAGCCACCATGTCTGGACCACTTTTCTTTTTATAGGACGTCATTAGATGAGGTGAAGAACAGGTAATTTGGGTTGATAATTTGAGAATAAAATAATTTAATTTACTAAGTTTTTCTATAAATTCTCAATTTTAAAATAAAAGAATTCCTTATTTTGCTAAAGAAAAGAAATGTGAAGCTACACCTGTAATAGACATATGGAAAAAAATTGACATTCATGTTTTCACTATTTACAAAGCTTAGCTGCATGCCCATTTTATTTGATTATTTGTGAGGTGAAACATATGAGGCAGCTGAGAGTAAGTGAGGACCGTGTGGTAGAATGATTGTTGAAGGCATTCAGCCTGCTGGACTCCTTTACCCACTCCTCACCTGTGCCAGTTCCCATGTGGAAATGTGAGTAAGTCTGAGAGAAAGAAAAGAGCATCTTTCTTAATGTCTATAGAGTATATAATTGATGGAACTATTTACCCCAAGTTCAACTACAGGAGACATACGAAAAGCTTCAAAAGTTGTTAAGAGAAATTTGAGAGTGACACTTCACAAATTTTTAATAATAAAAAATTCTCCACCGATGGAAACCTCGCTAATTTTTGAGGCAATCATGATGGAATGACATAGAGACCTCCAGGCTGTGGTCACTGAATGCAATATAAACAGAATAGCATCCTTAGTGAACACCAACAGCATAGATAACAAAAAGAGTAGGTTGGGGCTCTGGTTTCCTGAAGGAGGAACAGCCATAATTTTTAAATCTCTTAATACTGAAGGGTCCCTTAGGAAATCTCTACAGTTTCCCTGAAAATTGTTTTCTCTCTTTTCCTTCAATTTCCTCTCCTCCAGCTCCAGAGAACATCCCTCACTCGTGCACTCACCCACAATGTCTTCACCTCCACAGGGGCTCATCACAGTGGTCAGGGCAAGCGCTGCGAGCATCAGAGCTTTGTTTAGGATCATCCTCTTCCCAAGGCAGCCTCAGCAGTTGGTGTTCTGAGTTGTAGAGCAATTGTGAGGACCTCGAGACAAGGAAATCTGAAGACACCCAAACCAAACGCTGCCAGGTCAGGTTTTGACCAATTAGAAAAATCCCCTTTAGTGACACCTCAGTTACTAGTTGAAGAGTTTGTATTAAGAGCCCTGGAAGGAGACAGGGCAATCCCCTGGTTGTGATGCAGCCTCTGCTCAGAGTGGACTTGAGGAAATGTTCTATGACTAGAGGGAGGACACTAAATTGGGATCTTCGCTGGTGTGTGCATGTCTGCCAGTGGCAAGAGGGGTGGGCATTTCTTTTCTTTTTTTTTTTTGAGACGTAGTCTCACTCTGTCACCCAGGCTGAGGTGCAATGGCATGGTCTCGGCTCACTGTAACCTCTGCCTCCCAAGTTCAAGCGATTCTCCTGCCTCACCCTCCCAAGTAGCTGGGATTACAGGCACCTGCCACCACACCCGGCTGATTTTTGTATTTTTAGTAGAGACGGGGTTTCACTATGTTGGCCAGGCTTGTCTCGAACTCCTGACCTCATGATCTGCCCGTCTTGGCCTCCCAAAGTGCTCGGATTACAGGCAAGAGCCACCGCGGCTGGCCAGGGGTGGACATTTCTGAGCAGCCTCATGGATAGATGAGGTCATCAATTATATGGCATCCTTCAGGATGTTCTGGGTTACAACCTCCAGGAATTTTTCCCTGAGTTGATTTCCCTCCCTGGCAGTCCCCATCCCCTCCCCTTTCTCTGGCTTCTGTATGTGGGTTAGCTGTTTTTCTTTTTGCTTCCATAGTGCATATGGAATTATCCAAATGTTAAACTGACCCTACCTACCTAGGGATCTCTGCTGGTGGTAGCCAAGCAATACCTTTGCCTTTTCTACTTGTATAAATCCAGTTGGGTAAGTTCTTCTCAAGCTCTCAAAAGATCCAGGTGGTTTTGGCCAGGGCAATAAAAAGAGGTTATAATGTCAGATGGTGCAGTCTACAGTAACTGTATGAGATTTTATACAGTTTTTCTTTGCATTGAGTAATCTTTATGTTCTGTGTTTTGGTGCTTCTTGAATATATTTAAAGGAAATTTAGGGACATTGA
>NW_026652295.1:31040990-31051954 GCF_009828535.3 Hylobates moloch | reverse complement strand
CTTTTTTTTTTTTTTTTTTTTTTTGAGACGGAGTCTTGCTCTGTCTCCCAGGCTGGAGTGCAGTGGCGCGATCTTGGCCCACTGCAAGCTCCGCCTCCCGGGTTCACGCCATTCTCCTGCCTCAGCCCCCGAGTAGCTGGGACTGCAGGCGCCCGCCAACACGCCTGGCTAATTTTTTGTATTTTTAGTAGAGACGGGGTTTCACCGTGTTAGCCAGGATGGTCTCGATCTCCTGACATCGTGATCCGCCCGCCTCGGCCTCCCAAAGTGCTGGGATTACAGGCTTGAGCCACCGCGCCCGGCCAAAACCACTTGGATCTTTTGAGAGCTTGAGAAGAACTTACCCAACTGGATTTATACAAGTAGAAAAAGCAAAGGTATTGCTTGGCTACCACCAGCAGAGATCGCTAGGTAGTTGGGTCAACTTAATATTTGGAGAATTCCATATGCACTATGGAAGCAAAAAGAAAAACAGCTAACCCACATACAGAAGCCAGAGAAAGGGGAGGGGATGGGAACTGCCAGGGAGGGAAATCAGCTCAGGGAAAAATTCCTGGAGGTTGTAACCCAGAACATCCTGAAGGATGCCATATAATTGATGACCTCACCTATCCATGAGGCTGCTCAGAAATGCCCACCCCTGGCCAGGCGCGGTGGCTCATGCCTGTAATCCAGCACTTTGGGAGGCCGAGACGGGCAGATCACGAGGTCAGGAGTTCAAGACCAGCCTGGCCAAAATAGTGAAACCCTGTCTCTACTGAAAATACAAAAATTAGCCGGGCATGGTGGCATGCACCTGTAGTCCCAGCTACTCAGGAAGGTGAGGCAGAAGAATCGCTTGAACCTGGGAGGCAGAGGTTGCAGTAGGCCGAGACCATGCCATTGTACCTCAGCCTGGGTGACAGAGTGAGACTACATCTCAAAAAAAAAAAAGAAAAAGAAAAGAAAAGAAATGCCCACCCCTCTTGCCACTGGCAGACATGCACACACCAGAGAAGATTCCAATTTCGTGTCCTCCCTCTATTCACAGCACATTTCCTCAAGTCCACTCTGAGTGGAGGCTGCATCACAACCAGGGGATTTCCCTGTCTCTTTCCAGGGCTCTTAATACAAACTCTTCAACTAGTAACTGAGGTGTCACTAAAGGGGATTTTTCTAATTGGTCAAAACCTGACCTGGCAAGGTTTGGTTTTGGTGTCTTCAGATTTCCTTGCCTCAAGGTCCTCACAGTTGCTCTACAGCTCAGAACAGCAACTGCTGAGGCTGCCTGGGGAAGAGGATGATCCTAAACAAAGCTCTGATGCTGGCGGCCCTCGCCCTGACCACCGTGATGAGCCCCTGTGGAGGTGAAGACATTGTGGGTGAGTGCATGAGTGAGGGATGTTCTCTGGAGCTGAAAAACAGTAAATTGAAGGAAAAGAAAGAAAGCGATTTGCAGAGAAATTTTAGAGATTTCCTAAGGGCCCTTTCAGTATTAAGAGATTTAAAAATTATAGCTGTTCCTCCTTCAGGAAACCAGAGCCCCAACCTACTCTTTTTATCTATGCTGTTGTGTTCACTAAGGACTCTATTCTGTTTATATTATATTCAGTGACTACAGCCTGGAGGTCTCTATGTCGTTCCATCATGATTGCCTCAAAAATTAGTGAGGTTTCCATCAGTGGATAATTTTTTATTATTAAAAATTTATGAAGTGTCATTCTCAAATTTCCCTAAACAGCTTTCGAAGCTTTTCGTATGTCTCCTGTGGTAGATCTTGGGGTCGTTCCATCAATTATATACTCTATAGACATTAAGAAAGTTGCCCATTTCTTTCTCTCAGACTTACATTTCCACATGGGAACTGGCACAGGTGGGGAGTGGGTAAAGGAGTCCAGCAGGCTGAATGCCATCAACAATCATTTTACCATATGGTCCTCACTTAATCTCAGCTGCCTCATATGTGTCATCTCACAAATAATCAAATAAAATGGGCATGCAGCTAAGCTTTGTAAATAGTGAAAACATGAATGTCAGGTTTTTTTACATATTTCTATTACAAGTATAGCTTCTCATTTGTTTTCTTTAGCAAAATAAGGAATCCTTTTATTTTAAAATTGAGAAGTAGAAAAAATTGGTAAATTAAATCATTTTATTCTCAAATTATCAACCCAAGTTACCTGTTCTTCACCTCATCTAATGAAGTCCTATAAAAAGAAAAGTGGGCCAGACATGGTGGCTCATGCCTGTAATCCCAGCACTTTGAGAGGCCGAGGCAGGAGGATCATTTGAGCCCGGGAGTTTGAGACCAACCTGGGCAACATAGCAAGACCTCATCTCTACAAAAAAGAAAAATAAAAATTAGCCAGGTGTGGTGGTGCATGCCTGTGGTGCCAGCTACTCAGAAGGCTGCAGTGGGAGGAGCACTTGAGTCCAGGAGTGGAAACTGCAGTGAGCCTTGACGGCACCACTACACTCCAGCCAGGGCAACAGAGAGAGACCCTGTCTCAAAAAGAAAGAGGAAAGAAAGACAGGAAGGAAGGAAGGAAGGAAGGAAGGAAGGAAGGAAGGAAGGAAGGAAGAAAGAAAGAAAGAAAGAAAGAAAAAAGAAGGAAGGAAGGAAGCACAGATTAATTATTTGGTCCCTTAGTCCCCTCTGCCTTTGTCGTCCACCTCTTTCCACCTCTCTTGATGCATTCCTTTCTCCCTCTTCCCTTTCAGGATCCATCTCTGGCTCCCTGCTCCTTTATAGAGGTGGACAGTGGGTTTGTAAAACAAAAGTTGAAAAGTCAGATAGTTAAAAGGGGAAGTGAACTGGAAGGTACTCTAAACTTTCATAACCTTATTAACCATGGCTGCTCCCATTCTGATTTTGTTTGGCAGTGGAAGTTTCACCTGCTTCTCCAGAGCACTTTGCTTCCTTGTTCCAAATTTCCTTTCTTCAGCCTCACACCAGAGTTCCCTGGTCAGGCTCGGCTCATCCATTAGGCACAATGTGGGCAGTGCAGGGGACCCTCCATACTGTAAAGCCACGTGAGAAGGTTTTAACTCCTTTTAAAATCAGAAAAAAATGAAATTGTAGAGCCTAAGAAAATGTTTTAACTTTTAATACAGCCTGGATTATATTGTCTTTATACCATTTCAGTCATAAAATATAATTTTCCATATTTTTATGGAGGAAGGGGCCCACACAAGCAAAAGTGCTCGGAGCTCACATGTCAGAACGCAGCCCTGGTCATGGCTGATCCTGGCCTTCATATGGTTCTGCTACCTGTGTGCCTGTCAGTCTTCCCCAAAATCTATGTGGTCCTCGAATATAACAACTGTCATTCAATTCACATGTTTGAGTACACAGTGAGCTGAGTTTTAAGGATTCAAAGATGAAAAGTCATGCTGTCTCCCCTGCAGAGGGTGCTCAGACTAGTGATGGAAACAGTATGGGGTGCAGGAAAGTAGAAGGCCATTGCAGAGCAGGGCAGTGGACTCAGCAGAGGCTGAAACTATATAAGTGACTTGGTTCCAGCTGGGCCAGCAGGGTGATGTCTTCAGCAAAACTCGGCACCCAAGACAAGTCCCAGATGAAAAGAAGGATTGCATGTATTCCACATATATCCATGTTTGAACAAGGAGTCAAGGTTTATGGCAAGGATAAGGAGGTTTTGTTGGTAGCCTGTTAAGACCAACCAGGCCAGTCATGCTGGATGGGGAAGAAGGTGGGCTTGAAGAGGAACAGACAAACTTGGACAGCCAGAAGTTGAGATGGAGGGGTTGGAGGTCATAACGTGGTCAAAAACATGTTGATGAGAGGACTTAGCCACAAAGTTGTTAACTTAAGCAGAAACCTCAAGGATGGATTTTAGGATTTCTCCAGGAAGTCCTAAAAGATAATTTCATTTCAGGGAGAAAAACAACAGACCACTGCAAAGACCAGGGAACATGAAAGGATAATGTAGTTTGGCTTGCTTGGCAGATACTTGTGAAGGATGTTGGACTGTAAGGCTGTTGATATCCTCCTCACAGAATGTGCTACAGTACATTGTATCTGCTCCCTTACCTACCTGACTTTCCCACTATTCAGTTTGGTCCTTAATGGTAGACCATGCCTGATTGGTGTTTTACACATCCCCTGCTATGTCTGACACTTGTGGATGCTCAGAAGGTGGGGAAGGATGGAAAGATACAATGGTAAAAGGCCTACACATATTTTGACAAGAATGTCCAGTTCAGCTCATTTGACTTGAGTCGTACTGCATGGCTGCCATTATGCTCTGGCATCCTAAGACAAGCACACTGCCCATTAGAGGAAAAAGGGTGAATAGAAGTGTTGAGTCAGAATGCTGCAGACATTTAGTAACCTCCTTCAGAGGAAAAAAAAGGGGGGGAGGAATGAAAGAAATCCAAAAACTAGTAGAGCTTCCACTTTTCATTTCAGAAGAATTCAGTCGCTGTCCTCTAAGTACTATTACTATTAACAAAACAGAGACCTTAGAAGGAGGCATTGTTTATTTATTATGTATTTTGTAATGTTATTACCAATCTTGTTATGCTCTTTCTTATACCCTACCATTGTTAGCAGACATTATTTTAAATTAATAAGCTCCTGCATGCTTTTCCTTCTTTAAAAAAAAAAGAAAGAAAGATCTCTGTGTAGAGTGTCCTGTTCTGAGCTAGTCCTAAGAGGAAAGGAAGTATAATCAATTTGTTATTAACCGATGAAAGATTTAAGTGAAAGATAAATCTCAGGAAGCAGAGGGAAGTAAACCTAATCTCTGACTAAGAAAGCTAAATACTATGATAACTCATTCATTTCTTCTTTTGTTCAATTACATTTTTTTTTTTTTTAAATTATACTTTAAGTTGTAGGGTACATGTGCACAACGCTCAGGTTAGTTACGTATGTATACATGTGCCATGTTGGTGTGCTGCACCCATTAACTCGTCATTTAACATTAGGTATATCTCCTAATGCTATCCCTCCCACCTCCCCTCACCCCACAACAGGCCACGGTGTGTGATGTTCCCTTTCCCGTGTCCATGTGTTCTCATTGTTCAGTTCCCACCTATGAGTGAGAACATGTGGTGTTTGGTTTTTTGTCCTTGCGATAGTTTGCTGAGAATGATGGGAAATAGTGGAAATTGGACGTGTGATATCCTGCCCTTGTGTAGCGCACACTAGAGTGGGAAAGAAAGTGCACTTTTAACCGGACAACTACGAACACGAAGAGGGGAGGAAGCAGGGGTTGGAAATGTCCATGGACTGTGCCAAAGATGAAGCCTATAATATTTGAAAGTCAGTTTCTTCCATCATTTTGTGTATTAAGGTTCTTTCTTCCCTTGTTCTCTGCCTTCCTGCTTGTCATCTTCACTCATCAGCTGACCACGTTGCCTCTTGCGGTGTAAACTTGTACCAGTCTTACGGTCTATCTGGCCAGTACACCCATGAATTTGATGGAGACGAGCAGTTCTACGTGGACCTGGAGAGGAAGGAGACTGCCTGGCGGTGGCCTGAGTTAAGCAATTTTGGAGGTTTTGACCCACAGGGTGCACTGAGAAACTTGGCTGTGGCAAAACACAACTTGGACATCATGATTAAACGCTTCAACTCTACCGCTGCCACCAATGGTATGTGTCCACCATTCTGCCTTTCTTTACTCAATCTATCCCGTTATACCAAGTTTCATTATTTTCTTTCCAAGAGGTCCCCAGATCTTCTCATGGTAATTGCTGAAATTTTATCATCTCCCATCTCTGAAATCACATATTCCCATATAATATAAGAGTCTTTCCATTATGTATTCATTACACCCTTTTAGAAGAGGTCTTATCAACCTCCTACTTTATTAAATATGCCCACAGAGAGAAGGGCACAGGAACAAAGCAGAGTCAATGTGTCGTTGCTCCCAAGCAGAAGGTAAATAAGACCTGGTGAAATGCTGGTAGGAGGGCTCTTCCAGGATGTAATGCAGAAGCTCAGGGCAGAGCAATTCACACTTCACATCAGTGCTGTTTCCTCACTACAGAGGTTCCTGAGGTCACAGTGTTTTCCAAGTCTCCCGTGACACTGGGTCAGCCCAACACCCTCATCTGTCTTGTGGACAACATCTTTCCTCCTGTGGTCAACATCACATGGCTGAGCAATGGGCACTCAGTCATAGAAGGTGTTTCTGAGACCAGCTTCCTCTCCAAGAGTGATCATTCCTTCTTCAAGATCAGTTACCTCACCTTCCTCCCTTCTGCTGATGAGATTTATGACTGCAAGGTGGAGCACTGGGGCCTGGGCGAGCCTCTTCTGAAACACTGGGGTAAGGATGAGTTCCACCATTTTTTGATGCTTTCTTGTCTGTCAAGTTCAGAACTTCCTGCCTTTTACTCCTATATCCCAAAACTTGTTTTCCACACTTCATGGGTTTCTTTTCTCTCTCTCTCTTTTTTTGTTTTTGAAAGAATAAAGCAACAAAACCAGAGATTTATTGAAAATGAAAGTACACTCCACAGGATGGGAGCAGGCCTGCTATTTCATGGGTTTCTAATGATAGACTTCACTCTCCTCTGTAAGCCGGGGGCCTTGAGTCTTTGCAGAGCCAACCCTCCACCCCATCCCCTCCCACACACATGCACATGAGCACACTCTGCATTCTGACCTCAACAACTTCACTTCCACAGAGCCTGAGATTCCAGCCCCTATGTCAGAGCTCACAGAGACTGTGATCTGTGCCCTGGGGTTGTCTGTGGGCCTCGTGGGCATTGTGGTGGGCACTGTCTTCATCATTCAAGGCCTGCGTTCAGTTGGTGCTTCCAGACACCAAGCGCCCTTGTGAATCTCATCCTGGAAGGGAAGGTAAGATTGAGATTGGTTAGAGCTGAAGCTGCAGTATGAGAGGAAGGAAAGTGGGAGGAGATTGTGGACACGAATGTGGTTGAAAGTTGTAAGGGAATTGGGAAGTGGCATGATGATGACACAGGAGGCCCCTCGGACCCATCCATCTCATGTCTGTCCTGTTGCAGGTGCATCGCCATCTACAGGAGCAGAAGAGTAGCCTTGCTACATGACCTAGCACTATTCTCTGGCCCGATTTATCATATTCCTTTTCTCTAAATGTTTATCCTCTCACCTTAAGCTGCTATATCCCCTCAGAGCTCACAGATGCCTTTACACTCTTTCCCTGACCTCCTGATTTTTTTTCTTTTCTCAAATGTTACCTACTAAGACATGCCTGGGGTAAACCACGCAGCCACCTAATTCCTCAGTAACCTCGATCTAAAATCTCCATAGAAGCAATAAATTCCTTTTATGAGATCTATGTCAAATTTTTCCATCTTTCATCCAGGGCTGACTGAAACTATGGCTAAGAATTGGGGGACTCTTATGTTTCAAGCCAATTTAACCTCATTTCCCAGATCCTTTTTCATGTCCAGTAACACAGAAGCCATATAGCCTAACAATATGTTGATTTCTTAGCTGACGTTAATATTTCTTGCTTCCTTGTGTTCCCACCCTTGGCACTGCCACCCACCCCTTAAGTCAGGCAACAATGGAGTGAATGGATACCATCTGCCCTTGGCCCAGAATTGTTATAGCAAAAATTTTAAAACCAAAAAATAAGTCTGTACTAATTTCAATGTGGCTTTTAAAAGTATGACAGAGAAATAAGTTAGGATAGAGGAACTTTGAATCTCAAAAATATCAAAAGTAAAAATTTATTCTCAAAACTTTAAATTTATGAAGAATGATGACAGTAGAAGCCTTCCTCTTCCCTTGTCACCTTGAGATAAAAATTATTTAGGCAGGAAAAGAAATGGAAGGCAGAAAAACATTAGAATAAGACAATAATATGGGTGTCTGAAAAGGAACAAATACTTATTCCACACATAGGGCTAGTGACAATGGGAAAAGGGATGGGAGTAGAAGCCACAGACATATCTAGGAGCCCTGAATAGAGGTGCAGTCTGCCTCACCTCCTGAATGAAGCTTTGCTAGATAACCAGATAACCATGTAGCTTTCCCTGTGCCACCCTGGCATGAAGGAGACAGTATAGTGGATATGGCTGCAGGATGTTTCTAGGAAACATGCTGATAAAAAAACAATGCAAATATCTTCAGAAATCCCCAGCCCTTTCCCCTCACCGCTCCTGGCTAAAGAAAGCACTAGCTTATGAGAGAAACCCTAGGAAGAACAACACAGTTGAGACAATGTAGCAGCAGCAGTGGGTGCTGTGTCCTTCACTGGATGTGCCATCTCCTAGCACAGACTCTTCCAGAGAAAATGGATTAGCAGTGACCTCATGTCTCTAAATAGCTATGAAAGCCGTGAGAATATTTCTATCCATGCTACCTGCATCGGTGAGTTTAAATTTTAATTGGAGAAAAAGTACAAAACATTAGCGCAATAATTGATACAGTATAGTTTGGTGCAAAGAATCCTAAATCCAAATCTAGGACTCAGTACTTTGAAGCTAGTATTTTAAACTTTACAAATGGGTAAAGTATCTAACATTTCTGGCCTTACTTTTCTCATCCACAATGTAGGAGTAATAATACTTTCCTTGCAGAGTTATTGATAGAATGTGAATAATCTTGATGCATAGTCAATGCCTTACACATAGTATATAAATACAGAAGAAAACATTGTGGTTATATTTATAATTAATTTATTTAAAAGAATGGATCATGTTATATGAAAAGCACTTTTGTTTTTCTCAGCCCCTTAATGATTTAGGAGATTCAAATGTAGAGCTATGAGTGAGTGAATTTCTTTTCATATGATAATTGAAGGATTTTTTTTTTTTCTCCAGAATGAGAGAGGCTGAGATTGGATTGGTAAGAGAACTCTTAGCACGAGAAGTTGTAATATTTGACTTTGGTTTTCAACTCTCTAAGATTCCCTGTTTACGGCCCATAAGTGTTTATTCAAGGTATATCATATACAACAGATCTTTATGTATGTTTACTTTGGGGAAGAGGTGAAGATAGTTCAAGGAGAAAATAATTTAAAACGCAGACTGGGAATCAGTAAGCACAGGAAATCTGAACCAGTGATGATCATGAAAATGTCCATCAAAAAGCACAGATTATTTTTAGGGCAATAAAACTATTCTGTTTGATACCACAATGGTGAAAAATGTCATTATGCATTTGCTCAAATCCACAGAATGTATAACACCAAGAGTGAAACTTAATGTAAACTACGGACTTTGGGTGATAATGATGTGCCAATGTAAGTTCATAAATTATAGCAAATGTACCACTCTGCTGGGAGATGTTGCTAATGGGGGAGGCTACGCATGTGTGGGAGCACAGTGTATATGGCAGCAGTCCCCAGCCTTTTTGGCACCAGGGACCAGTTTTATGGAAGACAATTTTTCCACAAATAGTGGGGAGAATGGGGGTATGATCTGGGGATGAAACTGTGAAACTGTTCCACCTCAGATCAACAAGCATTAGTTAGATTCAACCTAGATATCTTGCATGCACAGGTAACAATAGGGTTTGCACTCCTATGAGAATCTAATGCCACCATTGATCTGATGGAAGGTGGGGCTCAGTTGGTAATGCTGGCTCGCCCACTGCATGGTCCAGTTTCTAACAGGCCACCAACTGGTACTTGTCCATGGCCCGGGGGTTGGGGACCTCTGGGATACCTCTGTACCTTCTGCTCAGTTTTTCTGTAAACCCACAACTGCTTTAAAATAAAGTTTATTTTTAAAAAGGAAAAGAAAAGGTAACCAATTATGATCCTAAATATGTAAAATAAAAATTTTAGTATGAAAAACAGTCACATTAAAATGCACAATGTGCTAAGAAGTTTTTAGCAACAGGGTTTCAGATAAATTTCATATACATTTCAATGATTCATGAGGCAAGAACCCAGCATTTTGGAGTTGTGTGCATTTGTGTGTGTGTGCGTGTGTGTGTGTGTGTGTGTAACATAAAGGTTATACTGAATAGCGTAATGACCAGAGTCACGTAGAAATCTACAAATGCTACCCAACTCAGACTCCTTCCTGAAGAAGCACTGTGGAAAGCAAATTTAATGAGAGTTGTATTTTATTAAAACGATGTATTCAAAAAATATTTATGTAATGTTAAAATAGCAGAATTAAAACTAATTCTAAAAAATAAGAGTAAATATTTCTTTTTATCAGCCAAAAATGTAGAGTCTACTATAAATAGGGTTACAGATCAACCTGCATGATTTAAAATCATGCGATTCTTAAACAATTATTTGAGCTATTTGAATTAATTCATATTACACAAAGTGTGACTTCATTAATATTTAATATCACACTATTTAAAAGGTTCATGCCTGTGATCTTAGCACTTTGGAGGCCAATATGGGAGGACTGGTTGAAGCCAGGAGTTCAATGGCTGCCTGGGCTACAAAGCAAGACCCCGTCTCTACAACATAAAATAAATTAATGCATGGCAGCGCTCCTGTAGTCCCAGCTACTCTAGAGGCTGAGGCGAAAGAAGTGCTTGAACCCAGGAGTTCAAGACTTCAGTGGGCTAGGATTGTGCCACCATGCTCACTCCAGCTTAGGCAACAGAGCAGGAACCCATCTCTAAAAACAAATAAATAAAATTTACAAAATTTTAAAAATCACATGAAATATGTCAGGTTTGTACTTACCACATTCAAACTAGGGATTTGAAGAATTAAACATTTTATTACAACTGAAGCACTTCATGCACAGACTGGCACATAGTAAGTAGTCAATAGGTGTTAACAATTTGTGTTATTGTTATTTTCTGAAGTCCAACTAACAAATCCCACAGCAAATGACACCACAGGGATGCAACTAACAAGATCCAGAATATGGGAACTTCTACTAAATAAACAACTCTGTTTCTTCAGCAACAATTCAAGAGAGAGAGAGAAGAGAAGCTATATATTTTAAAAAGGCTGAAGAAATATATGAACCAAATTTATATGAGGCAATCAGAAAAACTGACACCGGCTGTATTAAGGAATTATCTAATTTTAGTG
>NW_026652295.1:31029134-31040980 GCF_009828535.3 Hylobates moloch | reverse complement strand
CTGCGACCCAGACCCTTTGTTCAGAGAGGTCCTGTCTTTAGACATAGCTCTTTCCTCCTGACCCTGAGAGGAAGAAGGCTAGGCTGGAGGTGGGAGGAGACAGGACAAGATTGGAAAAGGCATTGGAATCTGATTTTACTGGTTGAAAGGTAGCCCTGTCACAGAGCTGACTGATAGAGCTTATTGCAGGACACCCTTACCATTTATCATTGTCTCACTGGCTCCTTTCCAAAAGCTTCCTCTATTAAGAGGTCAGAGCCTCAGCCTCCTTGCCTTCTAGTGACAATTTCCTTTGTTTTAGGGGATTTTAAATTAGGGTGCTTAAGGCCTTGAAGAACATGGGTGGGAAGAGAATATAACTAATGAAGTCATGTGTGTCATTTTCCTTTGGGATGAGAGCGTGGCTGTTTGTGTAATGAGATCTTTCTCTGCATAACTTCCTTTTGTAGGACCTCAAGGGCCTCCACCAGCAGGTAATATTTCAGCCGTGATCCAGTATGGGGAGGGCACAGGTATAAGGGGGAAGAGCATGAGCTGAGTGTACCTGATCACATGGTCTCTGTTCATGGCCTGTTTTCTGCTATGAGGATCAAGACTTATGGGAGAAGTTTGCCAGTTTCTGGGAATCTCCAGAGGTTGTTCCCCAGAACCAAGCCTTAACTTTGGGGAGCCAGAACCACAGCTTAAATGTTACACATTAGGATGATGCCCACTTTGTGCCACACTTTGGTGGCTACTGCCTGTAGGCTTTTTCCAGTGACTGAAAGAGGCCACTAGTGGTGGAGATGAGGTATCATCCAATTTCCTAAAAAGACTGAACCCTTCATATTCCCCAGAAGAATAACAGCTGTTCCCCCACTTCCCACACATCTGCATCAAGCCGAAGTTCTGTGTCCTCATCAGCTGATTTCACCTTTGCACAGATCTTGGGGGAGGTGATGACGATATACCCTGGACCTCAACTTTCTCTGTCTGAAGTTGCAGGGGGCCCCTGAGAGGTAGGGGAGATGACAGGCCCGCCAGCATACCCTGTGCTGATCCCTCCTCTTCTCTCTCCTCCAGGGCTCCTGCATTGATTCCTGAGACTATTTTAACTGGGATTGGTTATCGCTCTTCTGTAATGCCTGCTTGTCCCTGCCCAGAATTCCCAGCTGCTTGTGTCAGCCTGTCTCCCTGAGATCAGAGTCCTACAGTGGCTGTCATGCAGCCACCAGGTCATCTCCCTTCATCCCCACCCCAAGGCGCTGGCTGTGACTCTGCTTCCTGCACTGACCCAGAGCCTCTGCCTGTGCATGGCCAGCTGCGTCTACCGAGGCCCCTAGGGGTTTCTGTTTCTATTCTCTCCTCAGACTGCTCAAGAGAAGCACATGAAATCCATTACCGGACTTCAGAGCTTTTTTACATAATTAAACACGATCCTGAGTTATCTGTATTCTCAACTTCCTTAATTGAGCAGAGGCAGGAAATCACTGCAGAATGAAGGAACATACCTTGAGGTGACCCAGCTAACCTGTGGCCAGAAGGAGGGTTGTACCTTGAAAAGACACTGAAAGCATTTTGGGGTGTGAAGTAAGGGTGGGCAGAGGAGGTAGAAAATCAATTCAATTGTCACATCATTCATGGTTCTTTAATATTGTTGTTCAGTGCAGTGGCCTGAGAATCTCCCAGCCTCTCTTCTGGTTTGATGAGTGCTGTGTAAGTAAGCATTGTGGAATTGTTTGGGGTCATATGTAGTGATCCTTGGTCACTGGTGTTTCAAACATTCTGGAAAGTCACATTGATCAAGAATAATTTTTATTTTTAAGAAAGCAAAACCAGCAATAAAAGTACTATTTTTGAGTCTAAATGATAGAAGCCCAAATATATTTTGTTCATGGTACAAAGGAAGCCTAGAGTCAAGTTGATTTCGGAATTGACTAGTTCCAGATATTCAATGAGATCTTCACCTCCCTCTTTCTGTTATATCTCTATCTGGGCATCCGTCTCTCTCTGTGTCTCTTTGTCCCTATATAGTTCTTTCAGAGTGTCTCTTTGCATCTTGTCTCTGTCCTCTTGTTGTGTCTTTCACTACACTGTTGCCTTTCTATTTTTCTAATCCATTGTCACTATTTATCTGCATTTTTTCTATCTCCATGTTTCCTTTTGCATCTATTTTTCTGCATTGCTCTTCCTTATCACTTCATATCTTCTTTCTCTCTCTCTCTCTCTCTCTCTCTCTGTGTGTGTGTGTGTGTGTGTGTGTGTCTGTCTGTCTCTGTTATATATGTTTCTAGACTGTCTACCAGAGTTTTAACAACTTTAGGAAAGATTCTGATTGGCCAAGCCTGGGTAACATGCACACCTCTCAAACACACCGTCCTGTGCAGGGGATGCTGACAGCCAGCATTGTGCCCATCCCTCTTATTAGGAAGGAGGACTGGATTTTCCAGATCCTTGTGGTCCTGGAAATGACTTCCAGTGTGCAGATGTCTACGCCAGCCATGTGGAGCACCTCAGCCTCCAGAGCCTCCTCACAGTGGAGGGGTGTAAGGGGAAGTTTGTTTCTTGTGGAGCCCACAGGACAAATGGCAGAGCTCCCTCTGGTTCTAAGGTCCCTCACTGGGGGTACCTGTTCACAGCCATTCCATTCCTTGTCTGAGCTCCCTTTGTCATTGACATAGTAACCTGTTGATTCCTGATGACACTCTCTTCCCAGTTATGAGGAAGGTCACTACATACTGTGGCCCCTTTGATGTGGACCCAGCCCTGAAGCTCTCAGTCTCTGAGTTTCATCATAAAGACAGAGTCTGGGAGCTTCTGCGAAGTTATGGAAGGCCATGAGCCTGAAAGCAGATATCCCATCTTCCTTTCTCCCTCACCCACACACTGGGCCTGAGGAGTCTTTGGCAGGCTCTTCCTTCTTATGGACAAGGTGAGAGTGGAGAACTAGGTCCCCTTGGGACCTTCATCTCCTGTACTCCAGGCTGTCATGCAGGTCCTCAGACAGGGACACTGGCACACAAAGGGGCACCAACACTTGAGATTCTGCTCCCCAGGGTTATAGTATGAATTTTCCCCAAGCAAAATGCTGAACGGAGTCAAAAGTTTTGTGCCGATTTTGTCGTCTTCCTCAGGTTGGGCATTGTCATTCACCGTCGGGATCAAAAGGGAGTGATGCTTTTGGGGAAATGGTGAAGGCATGTGCTGGGTTGTCCAGGGTGTCCTCAGTCTCTATGTGTAGCTCTTACTTTTGACTCTGCAAAGGGAAGAGGCAGGGCTGGGGATTGAACCAGACTCAAAGTTTAGGGAGACATCGAGATCTGATTTTTCTAGTTGAAGCATAAGCCCTATAATCCAGGTGGGTAGTAGATTATATTCTAGGACATTCTTACAGTTCAACATCGTCACACTGAGCACATGCTGGAAGATTCTTCATTAACGAAAGGGTCAAAATCTTCTCTTTCTTCCATAGAAACTTTCATAGAAACAACTATTTTTTTGCACCCATATTTCATTGGATAGTATGATCTTTAATGGGTAATTTAATTAAAATGACAAGTATAACCTGTAAAGAACTGAGTCTTAGCATATAACTTGGAGGAAAGTGTGTGGGTGTTCTAGAGAAAAACTTACCAGTCTTGAGCATTTGTCCTTACCTTAGATAATAACAGTATATCTTTTGGAGACAGTGGTGCTCGCCAATATTCCAAATCTCCTGTACATTTCCCAGTCTTTTCTGCTGTTAGGTTGGGGTCATATGACTGACAGTAGCCAAAGGAACTTGCAAGTAGGTGCATGATTGTGTATGAGATGCTGGAAACTCCATAACCTGAGTCACTTGAATAACTGTGGAATTAAGTCTCCTTATTAAGTTAAGCCACTGAGATCTACTTTTTACTGTGGGTTAAGATCTTATTGCAACATAACCTTGCCCTTCCTGGTTATCATTAAATGTTTAACTTAAGGAACAGAGTTCTTAAGTTAATAGGGTGAATCAATTGAGTTAATGGAAGTTAAGGGATGATTTTTAAAAACAAAAAAATAAAAAAACCAGAAAACTTTATTTGAACAAGAAAAAGTTAAGAATGTTGCACTTCAAAAGAATTTAAAATTCATTAATTATTTTTAATTGACAAATAACTGTGCATTTACAGGGTACTATGTGACTTTTTGATACATGTGATTAAACCAGGTTAATTAAAATATCCATTACTTCACTTTTTTGGTGGCATGAATATTTAAAATCTCTCTTAGCAATTTCCATTTTTTTTTTTTTTTGAGACAGAGTCTTGCTCTGTTGCCCAGGCTGGGGTGCATTGGTGACATCTCTACTCACTGCAACCTCTGCCTCTGGGATTCAAGCAATTCTCCTGCCTCAGCCTCCTGAGTAGCTGTGACTACAGGCGTGCGCCACCATGCCTGGCTAATTTTTGTATTTTTAGTAGCCACAGGGTTTCACCATGTTGGCCAGGCTGATCTCAAACTCCTGACCTCAGGTGATCCACCTGCTTTGGCCTCCCAAAGTGCTGGGATTGCAGGTGTGAGCCACCACGCCCGGCTGCAATTTTCAAATATGCAATACAATTGACCCTCTGTATCTGTGGGTTCCACATCCTCTGATTCATTCAACTGTGGATTGAAAATATTTAGAAAAAAATGAAAAATAACAATATAACAATAAAAATAATTTCAATTCAAAAACAACACAGTATAACAACTATATACATAGCATTTACATTGCATTGGGTATTATAAGTAATCTAGAGATGATTTAAAGTATATGAGAGGATAGGCTTAGATTATATGCAAAAACTAAGCCATTTTTAATACGGGACTTGAACGTTCTCAGATTTTGGTACACAGAGAGGGTCCTGGAGCCAATCCCTCATGGATGCCGAGGGACGAAGTGCATTATTATTAACCGTAGTCACCATGCTGTACAATCGATCTCCAGCACTTATTCGTCCTGTCTAACTGAAGCTTTGTATTTTGTTTGTTTGTTTTGAGACAGGGTCTAGTTCTGGCTGGAGTGCAGTGGTACAATCACGGCTCACTGCAGCCTTGACTTCCTAGGCTCAGTCGGTCCTCCCACCTCAGTCTCTGGAGTAGCTGGGACTACTGGTATGCGCCACCATGTCTGGCTAATTTTTGTATTTTTGTGAAGACAGAGTTTCACCATGCTGCCCAGCTGGTCTTGAACTTCTGGGATCAACCAATCCACCTGCCTCAGCCTCCCAAAGTAGTGGGATTACAGGCATAAGCCACCACACCCTGCCCTTCTTTGTACTTTTTGACCAACATCTTCTCATTCCTCCTTGCCCCTCTCCCTGCTACCCCTATTCCCCCACCTGCCGTGATTTTGACTTTTTTAGATTCCA
Organism: Hylobates moloch; assembly: GCF_009828535.3. NCBI lineage: Eukaryota > Metazoa > Chordata > Mammalia > Primates > Hylobatidae > Hylobates > Hylobates moloch. The sequence goes on along the minus strand of NW_026652295.1, from coordinate 31,035,623 downwards.
CATATAAGTGAGGTCATGTGGTATTTGTCTTTCTGTGCCTGGCTTATTTCACTTAACATAATGTCTCCCAGGTTCATCCATGTTGTAAATGATGTAGAAGATCTCCTTCTTTTATAAGGCTGAATAGTATTCCATTGTGTATATAGACCAGTTTCTTTATCCACTCGTCTGCTCATGGACACTTAGGTTGACTCCATCTCTTGGCCATTGTGAGTAGTGCTGCGATGAACATGGGAGTACAGATATCTCTTTGATACACTGATTTCATTTTCTTTGCAGATGTACCCAGGAGTGAAATTGCTGGATCATGTGATAGTTCCATTTTTAATTTTTAAATAGATGATGAATTTTAAAAACCATTTATCTGGGCCGGGCACAGTGGTTCACGCCTGTAATCCTAGCACTTGGGAGGCCGAGGTGCGTGGATCACCAGGTCAAGAGTTCAAGACCAGCCTGGCCAACATAGTGAAACCCCGTCTCTATTAAAAATACAAAAATTAGCCGGGCGTGGCAGCACATACCTGTAGTCCCAGCTACTCGGGAGGCTGAGATGGGAGAATTGCTTGAACCCAGGAGGCGGAGGTTGCAGTGAGCTGAGACCATGCCACTGCATTGCAGCCTGAGTGACAGAGTGAGACTCTGTCTGAAAAACAACAACAACAAAAACAAAAAACCATACATTTATTTGTTTGTTTTCTTCCACATGAATATATATGTCTTCCCAAGAACTAGAACACCGTTTCTATTGTGGATGCTGTTCTGTTCTAATTAACTCCCTTTGGGACTGAAGTATTTATTCTCTCATTGGTGGGAATGTTGCTAGCTGACTGCCCTTAGCTGTCAGTCATCCCCTGGAATTGTCTTAGATGATGAAAACTGCCTCATAGGATTTTACTCCACTTCCCAGGAAAAACCTACCTATAATGACTGGTCAGTGTGGGGATATAAATGTCCTAAACCCTTTCCCTAATTTGGGCCAACTCTGAAGGGGTCTTACAGCTTCAGAACTCCCTAGGGGTTAGGCTGAAGAATTTTTGTGACTGAATGATAGTCCAATTTCTAAAACCCTACTTTAATTCATAAGCCTTCTTACCTAATTCTTTTGGTTACAAATGTAATTTAAATGTAGTGATTTTTGTGACTTCTTCCTTACCTATGGGCAATGTCTCTTTTCTCCTTCTTAGAAGATGAAGTTATTGATATTGTTACCCTTCATTTCCCCTCCACTTTATGCTTCCACTTGCCAAAATGAAGTACATGCACCCTTTTTTCAATATTGTCAAAGCTGACAATTTTGACATTCTACTGTAACACTAAGCATCCTTGGGCTTTGCTCGTAGCTTAATTCTAAAAGTTAAAAAAATTGTTAATCGTTCTCTAGATATCACTCATGTATCAGACATTCTTTGCTTGCCACGGAACTACTGTAGTAGGATCCCTTTTCAGTGAGGTCCTGCATTAAATTCAGTTTCCTGGATTCCTTACCTTCCCATTTCCTGATTAACAGTTTCACTTTACTAAGTAATATCCTTAGTCAATTTCTAATAAAACTATGTGTGGTAGGTAAAATTTATGTCCTTTCATATCCAACGGTATTTTTATTCTTTCTCTGTGCCTGATTGTGATTTTGAAAAGGTCTACATTTATTAATAAAAATAATTTTCCATTAGAACTTCAAGGCCTTTCTCATTATCTTAGTAATAGAAGCTTCTAGGAGTCCGAATTTCTGTCTGTTGTCAGTTAGTTTCATTCTGGTTTCCCTCACTGGAATATTTTCTGATGTTTCTTTAACCCTTGAGGTTCTGAAATTTTGAAAATGATTTATTTCGAGATGAGTCTTTATTAATTTTGATGAATACCTGACAATACCTTTCTATGTAAAGAATTGGGTCCTTAATATTTGGAAAATTTTCCCTTATTGTTTTGATAATTTTCTCCCTTCATCTTCTCTGTTGGTCTCTCTAGCTCTGTAACCTGAGGTTGGACTTCCTTGGTCTATTCTCTGTTTTATCTTTTCTACCATATATCACTTTTCTTTGTCTTTTTTTATTTTTTTTTTTGAGACGGAGTCTGGCTCTGTCGCCCAGGCTGGAGTGCAGTGGCACGATCTCGGCTCACTGCAAGCTGCGCCTCCCAGGTTCACACCATTCTCCTGCCTCTGCCTCTCCAGTAGCTGGGACTACATGCGCCCACCACCACGCTTGGCTAATTTTTTGTATTTTTAGTAGAGACGGGGTTTCACTGTGTTAGCCAGGATGGTCTCCATCTCCTGACCTCGTGAGCCACCCGCCTCGGCCTCCCAAAGTGCTGGGATTACAGGCGTGAGCCACCGTGCCCGACCGTGTCTTTTAAAATGTCAGTGAGATTTTCATGATTACATTTTTCAACATTTCTATTAAATTTTCCAATTGTTTGTAGCATTCTATTATTACTTTTACAGATTAAGAATTCTTTTTTGGCCAGGCGCGGTGGCTCAGGCCTGTAATCCCAGCATTTTGGGAAGCCGAGGGAGGCGGATCATGAGGTCAGGAGATCGAGACCATCCTGGCTAACACGGTGAAACCCCATCTCTACTAAAAATATAAAAATTTAGCAGGGTGTGGTGGCAGGCTCCTGTAGTCCCAGCTACTCGGGAGGCTGAGGCAGGAGAATGGCGTGAACCCAGGAGGCAGAGCTTGCAGTGAGCGGAGATCGCACCACTGCACTCCAGCCTGGGCATCAGAGCAAGACTCCGTCTCAAAAAAAAAAAAAGAATTCTTTATATTATTATTATAATTATATTTTAAGCTCTAGGGTACATGTGCACAACGTGCAGGTTTGTTACATAGGTATACCTGTGCCATATTGGTTTGCTGCACCCATCAACTCGTCATTTACATTAGGTATTTCTCCTAACGCTATCCCTCCTGTAGCCCCCAACTCCCTGACAGGCTCCAGTGTGTAATGTTCACCTCCCTGTGTCCATGTGTTCTCATTGTTCAACTCCCATTTATGAATGAGAACATGCAGTGTTTGATTTTCTGTCCTTGTGATAGTTTGCTCAGAATGGTGGTTTCCAGCTTCACCCATGTCCCTGCAAAGGACGTGAACTCATCCTTTTATATGGCTGCATAGTATTCCATGGTGTATATGTGCCACATTTTCTTTATCCAGTCTATTATTGATGGACATTTGGGTTGGTTCCAAGTCTTTGCTATTGTGAATAGTGCTGCAATAAACATACATGTGCATGTGTCTTTATAGTAGCATGATGTATAATCCTTTGGGTATATACCCAGTAATGGGATCACTGGGTCAAATGGTATTTCTAGTTCTAGATCCTTGAGGAATCGCCACACTGTTTTCCACAATGGTTGAACTAATTTACACTCATACCAACAGTGTAAGAGTGTTCCTATTTCTCCACATCCTCTCCAACATCTGTTGTTTCCTGACATTTTAATGATCACCATTCTAACTGGCGTGAGATGGTATCTCATTGTGGTTTTGATTAGCATTTCTCTGATGACCAGTGATGATGAGCATTTTTTCATATGTTTGTTGGCTGCATAAATGTCTTCTTTTGAGAAGTGTCTGTTCATATCCTTTGCCCACCTTTTGATGAGGTTTTTTTTTGATGATGTTTGTTTTTTTCTTGTAAATTTGTTTAAGTTCTTTGTAGATTCTGGATATTAGCCCTTTGTCAGATGGATAGATTGCAAAAAATTTCTCCCATTCTGTAGGTTGCCTGTTCACTCTGATGATAGTTTCTTTTGCTGTGCAGAAGCTCTTTAGTTTAATTAGATCCCATTTGTCAATTTTGCCATTGCTTTTGGTGTTTTAGACATGAAGTCTTTGCCCATGCCTATGTCCTGAATGGTATTGCCTAGGTTTTCTTCTAGGGTTTTCATGGCTTTAGGTTTTATGTTTAAGTCTTTAATCCATCTTGAGTTAATTTTTATATAAGGTGTAAGGAAGGGATCCAGTTTCAGCTTTCTACATATGGCTAGCCAGTTTTCCCAGCACTATTTATTAAATAGGGAATCCTTTCCCCATTGCTTGTTTTTGTCAGGTTTGTCAAAAATCAGATGGTCGTAGATGTGTGGTATTATTTCCGAGGACTCTGTTCTGTTCCAATTGTCTATATATCTGTTTTGGGACCAGTACCATGCTGTTTTGGTTACTGTAGCCTTGTAGTACAGTTTGAAGTCAGGTAGCATGATGCCTCCAGCTTTGTTCTTTTGGCTTAGTCTTGTCTTGGCTATGTGCGCTCTTTTTTAGTTTCATGTGAAATTTAAAGTAGTTTTTTCCAATTCTGTGAAGAAAGTCAGTGATAGCTTGATGGAGATGGCATTGAATCTATAAATTACCTTGGGCAGTATGGCCATTTTCATGATATTGATTCTTCCTATCCATGAGCATGGAATGTTCTTTCGTTTGTTTGTGTGCTGTTTTTTTCGTTGAACATAGGTTTGTAGTTCTCCTTGAAGAAGTCCTTCACATCCCTTGTAAGTTGGATTCCTAGGTGTTTTATTCCCTTTATAGTAATTGTGAATGGGAGTTCACTCATGATTTGGCTCTCTTTTTGTCTGTTGTTGGTGTATAGGAATGCTTGTGATTTTTGCACATTAATTTTGTATCCTGAGACTTTGCTGAAGTTGCTTATCAGCTAAAGAAGATTTGGGGCTGAGACGATGGGGTTTTCTAAATATACAATCACGCATCTGCAAATAGACAATTTGACTTCCTCTTTTCCTAATTGAATACCCGTTATTTCTTTCTTTTGCCTAATTGCCCTGGCCAGAACTTCCAATACTATATTGAATAGGAGTGGTGAGAGGGGCATCCTTGTCTAGTGTCGGTTTTCAAAGGCAATGCTTCCAGTTTTTGCCTATTCAGTATGATATTGGCTGTGGGTTTGTAATAAATAGCTCTTATTATTTTGAGATATGTTCCATCAGTACCTAGTTTATTGAGAGTTTTTAGCATGAAGCACTGTTGAATTTTGTTGAAGGCCTTTTCTGCATCTATTGAGATAATCATGTGGTTTTTGCCGTTGGTTCTGTTTATGTGGCGGATTACATTTATTGATTTGCATATGTTGAACCAGCCTTGCATCCCAGGGATGAAGCCAACTTGATCGTGGTGGATAAGCTTTTTGATGTGCTGCTGGATTTGGTTTGCCAGTATTTTACTGAGGATTTTCACATTGATGTTCATCAGGTATATTGGCCTAAAATTCTCTTTTTTTGTTGTGTCTCTGCCAGGCTTTGGTATCAGGATGATGCTGGCCTCATAAAATTCTAATTAGAAAGATTTAAAACTTGTTTGCTGTTACATGAGCTTTCTCTATTAAATCTGTAATAATTTTCATGTTATTTTATTCTCATCTTCTCTTTCATATTGTTAGAGTTTCTCGAACATTTGCTCTGCCCTCCTCAATCTTGTCCTTTACATACTATATACCATCTTATTTTATCTCAGGATACATTTCTTCAAGCCACCGCTAAACCCCCCAAATTATACCTGGTTCCTGTGCGACACTCTCTTGTTTTACCTCATTCTTTTTCTTTATCAATTATTCAGAGTTTGTAATTATATGTTTGTGGAATTATGTAATATATGTATATTTCTTCCCACTGTAGTGTAAGTTCTATGAAGACAATGAATGTATCTCTTTTCACATTATTTTAATGATACTTATAACAAAGTATGGTACTTATTGCTATAATGTTACTCCATGAACATTTTTGCATTTTTGATGAATTAATGAACATATAAACAAGTCTGGGGGCTTAGTATGGCCAATAAAAATACTTTGCTCTCCTTTGCTATTATTAGTTCTTGCATACACATTCTTTAGAGTTGCATTTCTGAGAGGTTCCCATAGACTTAGGAAGGATTTGGATACTCAGGGTTTCCTAACTGATAAAAACAAGAAGAGCCTAAAATCTAACATAACTTCAAACAGAATGCTTCTCTATGTTTATGGGAATTTCCTGGAATGCATGTTTTAAAAACTTTGCATTACAGAAAACTTCAACTATGTACAGTAGTAGAGAGAAGAGTATCATGTTTTTTGTTTGTTTGTTTGTTTGTTTGTTTTTGACAGAATCTTGCTCTGTAGCCCAGGCTGGAGTGCAATGGCATGATCTCAGCTCACTGCAACCTCTGCCTCGTGGGTTCAAGCGATTCTCCTGCCTCAGCCTCCCAAGTAGCTGGCATTACAGGCACCCGCCACCATGCCCAGCTAATTTTTTATATTTTTAGTAGAGACAGGGTTTCACCGTGTTGGCCAGAATGGTCTCGAACTCCTGACTTCAGGCAATCCACCCTCCTTGGCCTCTCAAAGTGCTGGGATTACAGGCGTGAGTCACCGCGCCTGGCTGAGTACCATGTTTTAAAAATATCGCAAGGACAAAAAACCAAACACCGCATGTTCTCTCTCATAGGTGGGAACTGAACAATGAGAACACATGGACACAGGAAGGGGAACATCACACTCCGGGA
>NW_026652295.1:31012417-31028876 GCF_009828535.3 Hylobates moloch | reverse complement strand
CGCCACTGCACTCCAGCCTGGGCGACAGAGCAAGACTCCATCTCCAAAAAGAAAAAGAAGGAGAAAAGGAGGCGGGCTGCATTGACCCTTTCAGGGAGCTCGCAGCCATTGAGGCTGCCAACCCTTGGGTGCTGTGGTGTGGGTGTGGACACGACCCCACCCAGTGCACAGCCCTCTGACCTCCTCTGCTCACTTGCCCCAGTGTCCCCAGTTGTCCTCATCCAGGGTGCTATTCGAGTCCAGCCTGAAGGGCCGGCTCCCTCTCTACCACGGCCTGAGAGGAAGAGCATCGTTCCCGCTCCTATGCCTGGAAACTCCTGCCCGCCTGAAGTGGATGTAAGTGTTGGGGAGGAGAGGAGTAGGGCGAGTGATGGGAAGGGAAGAGGGAAGTCTGTCATGGAGAGAACTGTGGGATGAGGAGGGAGTTGAGACCTAGGAGCAAAAAATGAGGAAGCAGACCCATTAGATCATTCTGGGGGTCAGAATGGACTCCTGTTTCTATATGAATATCAACTCCAGGTAGTTTTAGGTTCCTTTAGGTTTGCTGTCACTGCAGATGGAGAAATGGGGTTGGTCTCCATAAATTAAAGGCAAGGAAGTCATACTGTACTATACGACTACGGTTGTGGCCATAGTTGGGGAGGGAGGCTGCCTCCTAGGGGAAAATCAGGTAAACTGTATAAGCAGTATAACAAGGTTAAACTTTGAACCCTACAAATGTGGGTTGACAGGAAGGAAGAGTTACGAAGGAAAGAGTTTCCACCAGCTTGGAGGAAGTTCTTCCCACACTCTAACCTTTCCCACCTCTGAGGAGCAGTAGCAGGGAATGTTTGAGAGAAGGGCCCCTTCCCTAGCATGTTTGAGTAGAGAGGGAAAACCTCTCTGGCTGTGTAGGTGGGTCAGGAAGGCAGGGAAGTGGCCATGTGAGCTTTGGGTAAATCATTCCCTGGGGTTTGGGAGCATAGTCCCCTTCTGCCAACTCATCTGTCATTCTTTTTTGACCTTCCGGGTGCCTAGGCAAAACTGCTGAAGCGGCAGCAGCGAATGATCAAGAACCGGGAGTCAGCCTGCCAGTCCCGGAGAAAGAAGAAAGAGTATCTGCAGGGACTGGAGGCTCGGCTGCAGGCAGTACTGGCTGACAACCAGCAGCTCCGCCGGGAGAATGCTGCCCTCCGGCGGCGGCTGGAGGCCCTGCTGGCTGAAGTAAGACCGGTCTGTCCCTGGGACACCAACAGGAATACAGCCTCCTTGGAATGATTCCCCTTTTTCTTGTCTCTTTCTTTGTACCTTAGAACAGCGAGCTCAAGTTAGGGTCTGGAAACAGGAAGGTGGTCTGCATCATGGTCTTCCTTCTCTTCATTGCCTTCAACTTTGGACCCGTCAGGTGAGACCTTCCCTGCTTCACTAGAACCTTCCAGGTGGAGCCCACGTTGCAGCCTCCTAGCTGCCTGCTTTGGCCTAGGCCATTTCCTTCTGCTTATACACAAATGGTTCTGGTGTCCTTGGCACCGATGATGTGTCTGGCCAGCCCCTTCCTGCTCCATTATTTGTCTTTTTTCTTTTTTTTTTTTGTGGATACGGAGCCTTGTTCTGTTGCCCAGGCTGGAGTGCAGTGGCACGATCTCGGCTCACTGCAACCTCCGCTTCCTGGGTTCAAGTGATTCTTCTGCCTCAACCTCCCGAGTAGCTGGGATTACAGGCACACGCCACCATGCCTGGCTAATTTTTTGTATTTTTTTAGTAGAGACAGGGTTTCACTGTTGTTGCCCAGGCTGGTCTCGAGCTCCTGAGCTCAGGCAATCCGCCCACCTCAGCCTCCCAAAGTGCTAGGATTACAGGCTTGAGCCACCTTGCCCGGCCTCCTGCTCCATTATTTTTCCAGTGGAGCGTAGATGATGGTGATAATGTTGGTAGAAATAGTGACTATTAAGTGCTTACTGAGTTCTAGGCTCTAGGTGATGCACTCTCTTTTTCGTATGTAGGAACCATCCTTATTCCCATCTTACAGAGGCAGACTCAGGCTTGTATAACAGATTGCAAACTCAAGCAGTCCATCCGCAGAGTCTTTATTCTTAACTAGACACTTGATACAGCTGAAATTCTTCATTGTGCTCAGTCCTTCTTTATCCACAGCATCAGTGAGCCTCCTTCAGCTCCCATCTCTCCTCGGATGAACAAGGGGGAGCCTCAACCCCGGAGACACTTGCTGGGGTTCTCAGAGCGAGAGCCAGTTCATGGAGTTGAACCTCTCCAGGGGTCCTCCCAGGGCCCTAAGGAGCCCCAGCCCAGCCCCACAGACCAGCCCAGTTTCAGGTGAGGACAGAGAGAGAGGGCCCCCCTCTCGTTTGAGGGTATGAGTTGGTCTTCTCCCTGCTTTCAATGAGGCGGACCCAAAGCTTTCTCTTGCCATCGTCGCCTTCTTTGTTGTGGGAGTGCTGGACAGTCTCCAAGTGTTGTCTCCTTCCTGCTTCACTCCAGCAACCTGACAGCCTTCCCTGGGGGCGCCAAGGAGCTACTACTAAGAGACCTAGACCAGCTCTTCCTCTCCTCTGATTGCCGGCACTTCAACCGCACCGAGTCCCTGAGGTGTGGGATTCATTGCTGGGGCATCTAGCCCCCCTGGCCTCCCAAGGCCTTCTGCAGTCAGCCTGGCTGGCCTGTGTACTAAAGCGCCAGCGCTTCCTGCCCTCTCCTCACTCCTGTGGGTGGGCAAGGAGGGTGGGAATCTTGGCCTGGCGTGGAGGTCCTGAGCCTCCTCCACTTCCCCAGGCTTGCTGATGAGTTGAGCGGCTGGGTCCAGCGCCACCAGAGAGGCCGGCGGAAGATCCCTCAGAGGGCCCAGGAGAGACAGGTAGGGCGGGTGGCTGGTTCACGGAAGGTCACTTGAAGACAAGGGCTAAAGACCTCTTCTGGGGATTTCTAGTGGGCATCTCGCTGTGGAAGTTTGAGGGATCGTTTGAAGTGGAGGGTTGAGTGGGAGGTGGCATCAGCTTCCAGGGGCCGTTTGTCTCTTTCCCTTTTCCCTTCACCCTCTCCAAGTCCTTAGATATTTCTCCTTCCAGAAGTCTCAGCCACGGAAGAAGTCACCTCCAGTTAAGGCAGTCCCCATCCAACCCCCTGGACCCCCGGAAAGGTGAGTGTGGGGTGGGGTGCTTACTTATTAAGTGAAATTCCACTCTCAAGAGCTGTACCCCCAGTAGCTGTCCTGTGCCTGTCATTACTGTCACCAGTGGGATTATACCTCCCTTCTCCACTGGGGGTCTCCTGTCTTTTTCTCTCATCCTACCCCCTTCCCTGGTAGAAACTGAGCATTGGGCTTAGTTCCCCTCAAATCCTGTTTCCCCACCTGCCTAGGGATTCTGTGGGCCAGCTGCAGCTATATCGCCACCCAGACCGTTCGCAGCCAGCGTTCTTGGATGCAATTGACCGACGGGAAGACACATTTTATGTTGTCTCTTTCCGAAGGGTGAGTTTCTCCTGCCCTTCCATCTCTGTCACCCCAGGTTCCCAGCAGTCTGTCTTCAGTGGGGGGATGTAGAGTAGGGCTGGGGAGCTTGTTGGCATCTTTGCCTCCACCCTTCTGGCCTGGCCCATCTGTTCCCCAGGACCACCTGCTGCTCCCAGCCATCAGCCACAACAAGACCTCCCGGCCCAAGATGTCCCTGGTGATGCCTGCCATGGCCCCCAATGGTAACTCTTTCCCTGCTGGGTATGGGGGCAGTTCCAACAGGGGGATCCAGCCTGGGAGCTGAGGGGGAAGGGGGAGAGGAGCAGGGCATCCAGAGGGCTGCTGGACCCACAGGTGAGAAGCAGCAGGAAGTGGGTGGAGGGAAGAGCACCATGCAGGAGACTTGGGAGGGAGACGAGGGTGAGGGTCCTTCCCTGGTGAAGGTGCTTGGGTAGATGACTGGGCAGAGGCGGGGGGCCAGGAACCTGCTAGACTCTCACTTCCTTTTTTCTCTTGATGTCCTCTCCTGTGTGACCCCACACTCATCAATGCCCTTTTCTTTTCCTACCCTCTCCTTGTCCCTGCACCAAACTCTGTCCCTGCCATCCTGTTTAACTCCCACTATGGATCTGCCTCCTCACTATTGCCCGCCCTTTTCCTCTCTGCTCACCTCTACTTTTCTGACCTCCTCCCCTCCTCCCTGCAATCCCTGTTTGCCTCCCCATCTCCTCTTCCTTAACTCTCCCCTTCTTACAGAGACCCTGTCAGGCCGTGGGGCCCCAGGGGACTATGAGGAGATGATGCAGATCGAGTGTGAGGTCATGGACACCAGGGTGATTCACATCAAGACCTCTACAGTGCCCCCCTCGCTCCGAAAACAGCCATCCCCAACCCCAGGCAATGCCACAGGTGGCCCCTTGCCAGCCTCTGCAGCCAGCCAGGCCCACCAGGCCTCCCACCAGCCCCTCTACCTCAATCATCCCTGACCTCTGTCATTCACACTGACTTAGAACGGGGGGAGGGGGTACCAGGTGGCCAGGTGGGACTGTTTCAAATTTCCCTGATCCCCAGGTTTGGGGCAATTGGTAAAGGAAAGACCAGGTGTGGGGGTTAAGCACTTATTTGAGGTGGGGGTGTTCACCTCTCTTCTCATCCCTTTTCAGAATATAGGGCTCCTCTCATTCCTGTGAACCCCCAGTCCCGGCTTCTTTGTTTGAGAGGATTGTGTGAGGTTCAGTTGTGGGGTGGGTAGTGAGCTGCTGCATATTCTTTATTTTGTTTCTCTAATGTTATGGCAATGGAGGTGGGAATTTAGTCCCCAGGTGGGACAAGGGAAGTTTTTGTATTTTGGAGCTAGTTACTGGGAGTAAGGGAGGGTGGGGTGGGGGGGGAGTTCAGGTTTATGTGTGTGCATTTCTTTTTTATTATTATTAAATAAACAACTTGGAGGGAGTTGAAGGAATGGTGGCTGCCTTCCTGGCTCATGATGGGGAGTTTGGGGGAAAGTGGCTTCTCCAGAGCCAGCATCAAAGAATCAAGCACTGAAGACATAGCTGGCTCTGAGGTGGGGTGGGTGCGGGATCACAGACTGTATGTCATCCCCTTGCTCTCACCCCTGCAACTCTGGGGTATATCTGTGTCTAGCAACGATGTCTCATGGCGTGACAGACTAGAGGATACACATCCCTGGAATGTGAGTCAACAGGAAAGATGGGGCCCCACGCCCTTCAGGGTGAGCAGCCTCTGGGTCTCCTGCTCTCCAACAGGTTCTCCCCCTCTTCTTGCTGTCCAGGATGAGCAGCTCAAACAAACAAGGAGAGCTGGAGCCAGAGGCTCAGAGCCCAGGAAGTGGGGGCCTCGGTGAAGAAGGGGTGGTATTTGGAAGGGAAGGGGGATGTGGCAGGATATTCTCTAAGCCCTAAACTGGAGGGGACTGAGACTTGAGAGTAGAGATGAAAGACAAAGACAACAGTGGGGCAGGCAGAAAAAGCTGTACATTCTTACGTTTTTAATTTTTTTTTTTTTTTTTTTGGAGATGGAGTCTCGCTCTCTCACCCAGGCTGGAGTGCAGTGGCGCGATCTTGGCTCAGTGCAACCTCTGCCTCTTGGGTTCAAGTGATTCTTCTGCCTCAGCCTCTCAAGTAGCTGGGACTACAGGTGCACGCCACCACACCCGGCTAATTTTTGTATTTTTAGTAGAGATAGGGTTTCACCATATTGGCCAGGCTGACCTCGTGATCTGCCCACTTCGGCCTCCCAAAGTGCTGGGATTACAGGCGTGAGCCACCATGCCTGGCTAGGCTGTGCATTCTAATTAGGAGGAAGGGGAGCAGGACAAAGTGAGGGGTTGAGTCTGAGTCCAACCTGGAAGAATCCCCCTCCAGCTGCTCCTGTCCAGCAGTGCCTCAGGCCTGACCCTGCAGGAGTGTCCTGGGTCAGCTGGAGGGTGTGAGCTGGGCCTGGGCTCAATGCCCAGATGACTGGACAGGGGCTGCCTGGGCCACAAGCCCAGGCCTGAAGGAGGGAGGAAGAACCTCATGTGTCCAGCCAGGCAACCCCCACACCCCTCCAGCTGCCCTCACCCATTACTGTGTTTGGGGTGAAAACAGACCAAGTAACTATGGCAACCTGGAACCAGGGCTCCCAGGAACTAGACCTTTCCTCCCTCCAGAGGGCAGCCCAGCTTCTCAGCTGTGCTTTCTATCCCAGAGTCCTTGAGCCTTATCCACCCTATCTCTGGAGGGGGTGCAGTGAGAACAAGGATTTTGGAAGCACATCACCTGAGCTGGATTCCCTACCCTGCCTTTCATTAGTAGATGTCCTTAAACATTCTGAGCCTTAGTTTCCTTATCTGTAAGATGGGATGCTCCTACCTCCTAATCAGGGTTGATGACAGGATGAAAGACGATGTCCTCAGTGCCTGGTCCATAATAGATACACCTTTTCCTCATCCCTTGCCCCTTTCTGTCCCCATCTCTGTTGTCCTTTCTTCCACTTTTATCCCATTTGGGTTCATCACCGTTTCGTTGTCCCGTTGTCTTCCTCCTTCCTGCCCCCAGTTCGGGAAAGTACTTGAAGTGCTGGCATCTCAGGGGGCGCCCTGGGGTGGGACATCCTGCTCCTCTGCTGATTGGCAATGGACAGCTGGCACTTTGGTGTGGATGAGACATCAAACCTCTCTTGGCTGAGGGATTGTGGTGACAGGAGGGATTGAGAAGGACGGTGAGTGGGTACCTGATGCGGGGTGAAAGCCGGGCAGGGTCTGGGCTGCTGCCCTCTAGTCCCATGTGGATCTCCATTCCTCTGGCCACACCCCCAAGGCCACCCAGCATGCCAGGTCGCTGTCACTCCTGCCCCTCATTGGCCCCTCCTGCCCTATGCCCACTGTGTCTTTCTGTTCTGCTTTCCTTGTGCCATCATCTCCTGTATTTCTTCCTCAGGATCCCACCTTTTGTTCTCTCTCATCCCTGACCTCATCATCCCTCCCTTTCTCTTTCTAGACTTCTTTCCTGCCTCTTTGCTCTCTACCTCAGCAGTTATCACGACCTCTTTTTGACCCATTATTCATCGCTGTTTTTTGCTTCTTTTGTATCTTCCCCACCCCATCCACTGTTTCACTGTCTTAAATTTTTTTTTTTTAATTTAAAAATAGAAGTGGGGTCTCGCTATGTTGCCCAGGCTGGTCTTGAACTCCTGGCCTCAAGCAGTCCTCCCATGTTGGTCTCCCAAAGTGCTAGGATTACAGGCATGAGCCACTGTGCTGGCCTTATTTTTTTAAAAAAATTTTTTTTAATTCACTGTCTTTTTCCTTTGTTTTTCTTGGTCTTCTCATCTGCTGCTGCCGCTGACCCTGTGCTTGTCTCCTCCCTTTTTCATGCCGCCCCCTTTCTATTTCCCATTCTGCTCCCTCGTCCACATTTCTTGCCCCTTTCCATTATTTCCTCCCTTTTCCCCCACTTTGGTCCTCTCCTCCTCCTTCCTTCCCCCACTCCCTTTACTTCCCACACCAATTCTCCATCCTCTTCCCAGCTGTGGGGGCCAGCACTGGGGAGCCTGATGTTTGCCTCATCGTTCTGCTATGGCTTCTGGATACAGCACATCTGGATTCCGGGGCCCAGATGTGTGGTTGCCACAGCGACCTGGGTCCCTCTGGTAAATACAGGCGCCCACCCGCCTCAGAGCAGAGAACAAAACAATTGTGTGACTTTCTTTTGTCACGAGATAGAAATGTCCTTCCTCCTCCCTTCTCCCCACACCCATGTCTCTAGGCAAAGGAAGTTTTAAGGGTCCAAACCCTTCTTTTTGAGGCTCCCTTGCCCCCTTTTCAGCTGTAGCCTCTTAGTTTTCTCCCATCTTTCATCCTGGAGTCTGTCTTTTCATTCTGTGTTCCCCATCCTCACCCCGCCCCCAGTTCTCAATAATGGAATGTTGACCACCCCCTTCCCCATCTGATGCCGTTTCTTCTAAGTGAATCTACACAATAACTGGATGCAGAAAGAAGTTTCAAAAATCTGGATTCTTGGCCGGGCGCGGTGGCTCACGCTTGTAATCCCAGCACTTTGGGAGGCCGAGGCGGGCGGATCACGAGGTCAGGAGATCGAGACCACGGTGAAACCCCGTCTCTACTAAAAATACAAAAAAATTAGCCAGGCGTGGTGGCGGGCGCCTGTAGTCCCAGCTACTCGGAGAGGCTGAGGCAGGAGAATGGCGTGAACCCGGGAGGCGGAGCTTGCAGTGAGCCGAGATTGCGCCACTGCACTCCAGCCTGGGCGACAGAGCGAGACTCCGTCTCAAAAAAAAAAAAAATCTGGATTCTCCACCCTTCTTTGTACAAGTGCTTCAAAGAAGCCACTTCGTTTGTTTTTTCCCTAAGTCTTCAATCCTTTCCTTTCCTGGAGTTGTTTAGGGAGGAGAGTAAATACAGGCTTAGGAATCAGAACACCTGGATGAGACTCACCTTCACCACTACTGACTTAGCTCCTTGAACAAGACCCTTAATGTTTATGAGCCTCTGTTTCCTCAGCCACCAAGTGGGATTAATGCCCGCACTGTGTAGGAAACTTTTGTAAACGGAAGCCAGGCACAAGTGTTTTCTATCTTTCTCCTCTCTGGGACTGCTTTCTTGGACCGCAGCCCCTGGCATCTCTTGTTCCCCTGTCTTCATCCTTCAGGTCCTTGCCCTCAATTGCCCTTACTCTTCTGTGTCTGCCTTCTCTCCTCCCTATCTTTCCTTTCCTTTTCTCTATCTTTCATCCCTTTTCCTCCTGAGGTCAGGACAGGAACTTGGAGGATCATTCAAGGAGGGAGGCTCAGAGCTGAAGACACAGGGACTGAGGTTACAGAGAACAGCTGGAGCTTGTGGACAGTTCTGGACAACACTGACCTTTCTACCCACCACCCAGGACACCTCAGTGAAGCCAACCCCAGCTCTGACCACTAGGCTTCCCTGCCTTCACACCTGGGCTCCTTACCCTTTCCCCCTCCTCTCTCCCAGTCCTTTCACATTTCAGTGTTGACTTGCATTTATTGGTCACCTACACTATGCAAGGCTTAGTGCTTTTCTTACAAGATGTGAACATATAAGACATGAGCTTCTCCATGAGCCTGGAAACCAAAGGGTGAATCAAATGGTAAACAAAGATAATTTCAGAACCTGAAACTGTATCTGCCAAGCTTCCAGTGGCTTCCCCAAATGCCTTATAAGCGTGTGTGCATCTGGAATCCCACATTTCTCTCCGAGACCCCAACAGTGGGCTTCCAGAACATCCCAGGACCATCCTTCTTCCTCTCTTCTCTGGGGTCCCTGGTCACTCTCTGTGCCAAATGTACTTACGTTGACCATTCTTCCTAAATAATAAAGCCAGGACATAGGGCATAGGCACACGCGCTTGCACGCACACACACACTAAAGGATATGACCGTGGAACAGAAATCTGAAGGTGTCAGAGGAAATTCATACCCTGTGTTCTGCCCTCTGTGTGTGATGCTGTCTCCAGACCCTCCCTCATCCTATCACTGCAGTGCTCCCCACCTCCTGCCAGGAGATCCTTGGGAAGCTGCTACCTACTGCTGGCTCTGGGGGCTTCAGGCCAAGGCAGAGGAAGGAAGCTGAGCCTGGCTCTGTCCAAGATGCTGACTTCATCCTCCCCATCAAAGCCAGGAAAAAAACAGCCACACACACCCAGACACACGGACACACACGGGGACACCCACGCGAAAGCCCATGTGTGCCTTTGCCCTTGGCCACATGGAGCTTACTAGGCACCTGGCCACAGCCACATACAGTGCAGGCACTCCCTGACCCAGGAACACCACACACCTGCCACCGTGGGGATCTGACCTGGTGTGCAGACACCTGGGCCGCCACCCATGTGGCAGAATCAAGCACATACGGGCTCCTTCACGTCCCTTTCACCTGTGACTTGGCCAAGTTACACCTCAGTGGTGAGGTCTGTAGCGGGATAGAGAGACTCAGTCTTCACTGTGAAGCTGAGGGTAGTGGGTTCCCACTCAGCTGGGATATTTCTCCTCTGTAGCAAAGTCTCTTTTTCAGCCCCTTGTCAGGGCAGCACATGGGGAGATGAAGCCAGGGAAACACCCAACAGACTTATGTGGGGTGTGTCTGTCTCCCTGTCCCCCCTGTCCTCTGGCTGTCAGTCGTCTGCCTGGGACCAGAGACAGAGTGCCCGTTTCCTCCAGCCCCTACCTGTCCCCGCCTCTGTTCCTGCTCCCCTGCAGCACCCAGGCACCAGCCCCCGACCCTGCTTTCCGCCACTTCGCCCTCTATTCAGGTGACCCACCCTTACATTTGCCTCCTGCCTCTAGCCCTTTCTTCAACCCTAACCCTTCCTCCTAACCTTCAGGCTTTCCTTCCTTGTCCCCCCTCAACCCCAGCTTCCTCCCCAAGGCTTCTATGTCCCAGTGTTCACCCAAGCCCTTGCCCTGCCAGTGCCCAAGCCTCACCTACTCTTTCTCTAGGGACTTGCTGAGGTAGGAGAATGCAAAGGGGGCAGTGACAGGAGAGGGACTGAACAGAACAGAAAGCAGGAGTGGCTTGGGGACGGGATAAGCAGGGAAGATAGAAATGGTGGGACTGGGGCAGGGTGGGGACTTGGGGTCCCAGAGATGGTCCCAGTTGGAGAAAGAGGTTGCCTCTTGCCTCCTGCCCCCTGCCCCTGCTCCCTGCCCCGGACTGCCAGGGGAGAACTGGTGAGAGGATGAGGGAGCCAGCACTGGGTGATAGACATGGGGTGCGATCCAGAGAGCCAAGCTAGAGCAGTGGCTGGGAAGAGATGGGAGGGGAGCATGGGGGAGGGAGGGGAAGGGGGCTGGCCATGAGGAAGGATATAGGCTGAGAGGAAACCACTGGGGTCAGAGAGGAGGGGCAGCAGGTGGAGAAATGGTGGGGAAAAAAGAAATGGCAGGAAGGGTGGGGGATGTCAAGTTGGGCAAAAATTAGGGTGAGAGTTAAAAATGGCATAGGGAAAGGACATGGGAGGTAAGACCAGGGCTGGGGGTTGAGATGAGGGTATGGTGAGACAGTGATGCTAGACAGGGAGTGGGGGCAGGAGAAGAGGAGGGGTGGCATGTGGGAGGGCCTGGGAGGGGTGGGAGGACCTGCCCTATCTCCGCTCCCCTCCCTGACCTCATCCTGGTCCTCCCCTTCTCCTCCCCTGCTCGCTGCAGACTCCCTCCTCACTGTCGCTGCCGAGATCCACAGTTGGTTGTGGCTCAGCCCCTGTTGCAGGGGACGAGTGAGGGAGTCTTCCCTGTCCTGCCCTGAGACGCCACCCTCCCGGGGTTGGGGACAGAGCAGGTGCAGAGGCACTGCAGCTGCCCGGTTGCCCAGGTAAGGAACAGAGTTCTGGGGAGACCCAGAAGGAGAGGCAAGGGATTTCTCGCCTATCCCCACATCCCAGGTGAAGGTGTGGCAGGTGAGCTCTCAGCAGTGCTTCCAGAGCAAGGACTTCTGTTCAGGACAGAGGACATAGGAGCATTCACTGGGAACCAGGCTCCCTGTGAAGGAGTGTCTGGGAAGAGAGGGTGGTATGTGTGTGTTGGGGTGGGCGGTGTACGTCAGGGTTTGGATGGGATGCAGACAACTGACAGGGGCTGGGAACAAACTGAGGGACTCCAGGAGTCAGACGGTGGAACCAGGGTAGAAGTGGTTATTGGTGAGGTGAGCCCCTGGGCCCTGGAGGTGCTGGGGCTGGCGGGAAGACAGGACTAGGCTGAACTGGTGGCCAACTGAACCACGGAAGGAAAGTGCTTACGGAATCCCAAGTGTCAGGCTGGAGCAGCTGAGCCCAGGCTCTGGGGGCTTCGGGCTCCAGGAGGTGCCAGAGGGTGCTTCTTTGGGCATCCAAATGGGGACTCCCTAGGTGGCAGCGTGAGAGTTGCAGGGAGGGAGGTCTGGGAGATCTCTTTAGGAAATACTGAAATGGGACAGTCAGGACTCTCGGGTCTGGGAAGTGCACAGAGCCTGCAGAAAGGATCCTAAAACTTGTTCTTGGCGAGAGCTCCGCACTCATGACTCACGGTTCAGCAGGGCTGGGATGGCTGAGAGATCCCTTTGGGGGCACGGGGGCTCCGTCTTCACTCTGTGCCCCTTCCAGGCTCCCCTTGCCTCTGTCCGTCTGAACCCGCGCTCTCCCTCACCCCGCCGCCCCCGCCCCCCACCACCAGTACACGTGACACGCCCCGGGTGGGGCGGGCGGGCCCCTTATCTCGCCTGGAAAGAATTTAATGGCATAGAAACAACTGGAAGTGGAACTGAGAGGAACTACTGGGAAGCAACTCGGAAACACCCCAGCTGCTGCCTGCCCCGCCCCTACTTCCCGCATCTCCAGCCCCTCCTCTTTTCCCTGACCCTGCCTCCAAGTCCCTGGGGACCCAGCACCTCAATTCCTCAAACTTCCTTTGCTCACTCCAGACCTAGCCACTAGGTGCAGGACCAGAAACTGCCTTCCTGTCTCTCATTGCACCCCTAACCATTTTCAACTGGGGTCTGGAAATCCTTTCTCTTAATTTTTCCATTCCCAGGCGGATTAGCTCCCCAGAATAAGGAGCATCTGGATTCCCCAACCTACCCCTCCCTGACACCTCCTTCCCACCTGGTTCCAGCCCAATATCTGGGAGCCCCACATTCCCTTTTTAGTCTCACTCCTAGAAGCCTTCTACCTTCACCTCTCATTGCCAGATTCAACTGGGGGTGTAGCAGGAGGGTCAGAGGGAGGCGTGGGGGCGGGACCAGAACCCCCATCTCCGGAACATCTCTTATGGAAGCCAGCCCCTCTCCCCACCCCTTGGGACCTATACAGTCCCTAATGAGCAAAGTGTTAAAGTTGGCTACAACAGAAAATACCCAGGAAGCTGAGTCACAGTTTGGGAAGATGCCCCCATCCCTGCCAGCCCTCCAACTGTGGGGAGGGTGCCAAGAGGGTGAGGCCATATCTCTCTCCAAACACACACTGCAGAGAACCACCCCAGACATAGTGGCAGGGGGAATGGTGAAGGGGAGACACAAGAGACACCCAATTCTTTGCTTGCCCAGTACTGAGAGAAGAGAAGAATTATTCCGGGAGCTGGAATGGGGAGCTGGAGGGGTGGGTGGTGGCAACAGGGCAGGGAGGGAGAAGATTGGGAAGGAGCCTCTGGGTGTGTGGTCACTGGAGGCTGCTCTGCTCTTCTAGACCAATCTCACCAGCTTTCCAGAAAAGCTGGTGAGCTCTCTTCACTCCTTCCTGCTGCAAAGACCCTCTCTGTTTTCCCCCCACTGTGCAGGGAAAGATGAGGAATCCAATTATTTGGAGAGGGGCACTGGACGACTCACAGAGGCCTCCAGGGGTATGGGGAAGTATGGTGGAGGCCATGCGTCCACTGCTCCCCACTGGGGAAGGGCCTCCTGCTTGGTTCCTCTCACACCATCCAGGTTCTTTCACTCACAGAACTGCCCTTGGAGCCAACAAGAAATCAGCCTTCTTAGGCATCACCCAATGACTAGGTGTGGAGGAAACCTGAAGGGGAGATTAAGTGTGTGTGCATGTGTGCATGGGCACCCATATGTGTACCTGCAAGGATGCAAGTTTAGCGGGTGGATTTGTGTGTCTGTGCAGGTATGTTTGTATTTGTGGATGAGCACACATTAATATATTTGTAAGTGTACATGTGTACGCATATTTGTGCAAGCACTCCCATGGTGTGGGAGTGATTTGCATGGCCTTAGACACAAAGTGACAGGATTTGAGGGTCAGTCAGAGCCCATCTCTTACCCAAGGCTATACTCCAGGCTGAGAGAAGGGCTGGGGAGACAGGAAAGGGCAGCTCTCTGTATGCCAGGCCTCTCGGCCTGGGCTTTCTTGGGTGGGGAGCCTCTTGGTGTGGAAACACTCTGTCCCTGTTCAGCTCCCTTTCCGTCTCTTGCTGGCTGGTAGCAGAATGTAATGGCTGGTAGCCCCGAAAACTCCTTTTTCTCTGATCCAGGAGAAAAGTTTAAGAGTAGAAAGCCAGAAGATGTGTGTGTGTTGGGCGGAGGTGTGTGTGTGTCACAGTCACCTCCGCCTACCAGTGACACATCCCCCACTCCTCACCGGTCAGCATTTCCACACCCACCCTGCCCTCCTCCTTTCCCCAGCCGCTGGTCTGGAAGAGCTGGGCACCTTTCAACATCTGTCCTCAACTCCTCACCCTAGCTGAATCCTGACTGGCCCCTTCACACTGCTGTTCGCCATAGCCCTCTCTCCTGTCTCATCCTGGGACCCCCCTACTACCTTTCCTCCCACCTCTTGTCTCTGTGTGCTCCCCAATCCCTGCCTCAGTAAACTCCACAAACATACAACTAGGTAACTGTCATCCAGATCAAGAAACAAGATACCTTTAGCACCTCAGAAGCCCCCCTCCATGCCACCACTAGTCACTACCCCCTCAAGAGTATCACACTTCTGACCTGGAGCACTACAGATTAATGTTGCCTCTCCTCAAACTTCACATAAATAGAACTATGCAGCATGCTCTTTCCTGTGTCTGGCTTTTGTTCAACCTCATCTTAGTAAGATCCATCACACTACTGCATATAACTATAGTTCATTCCTGCTTTATTTTATTCCACGGTGTGAATAAACCACAATTTATTTAATCTATTCTACTGATGTGAAACGTTTGAGTAGTTCCCAGTTTGGGGCTATTATGAGCAGTACTGCTGTGTTGGGTGTATTCCTAGGAGTGGAATTGCAGGGTCATAGGGTTTGCATGTGTTCACCTTTAGTACATTTAGTAGATTCTGTCAGTTTTCCAAAGTGCTTGTACCATCTGGTCCTGCCAGGATCCGCCCTGGCCTGGCCTCTGATTCTGCCTTTGCCCTGGTGGCTGTTGTCTAACCAACTTCCAGTCCCAGACACTGTCCGTGGTCCTAGCCCTGCCCTTGGTCCTGCCCTTGGTTCCAGCCTTAATGCTAGTCCTGCATTTAAATTGAACTTTTCATTCATTCATATAGTCAGTAAATATTTATTGAGCACCAATTATGTGCCAGATGCAGGGATAGAGCAGCCAAGAAAAAAAAATAGGTGCCATGCCTGCCCTCATGGACTTTACAGTCTAGTGGGCAAGAAAGTAATAAAATAATCTCACAGTATATTTATTATTACTTTGGACTTCAAAAAAATATTTATTTATATATGATTGCAAATTGTTATAAATGCTACAAGTGAGAATGGCATGATGCTGTGATATCACATGATAGGAGGACCTGACCTGGTCAGGAAAACTTCCCTGTGAAACAAATGGTGGGCTGAGACCTGAAGAATGAGAAGGCCAAGAGAGAAGGGAACAGTGTTCCACATGGATGGAACAGCATATACAAAGGCCTGGGGTTGGGGATGGGCACAGAGAGTGTGAGGGACTTGAAGGTTGGTGGGGCTGGAATGGAGGGAGGGAGGGTGGTGAAGTGGGGGCAGGGGACACGTGATGGTAGGGCTGTTTGTCAGTGTTCTAAGAGAATTTGGAAGGGAGATACCGAAGCATTTTGAGAGGGACATCCCGATTGCATTTGTGAGACTGCAGAGGGCAAGAGTGGAAGCAGAGGGAAGAGTCAGGGCCAGACACAGTGGCTCACACCTATAATCCCAGCACATTGGGAGGCTGGGGTGGGAGGATTGCTTGAGCCCAAGAGTTCAAGGCCAGCCTGGGCAACATAGAAAGATCCTGTCTCTACAAAAAAAAATAAAAATTAGCTGAGCATGATGGCACACACCTGTAGTCCCAACTACTCAGGAGGCTGAGGTGGGAGGATTGCTTGAGCACAGCAGGTCAATGCTGCAGTGAGCTATGATCGCACCACTGCACTCCAGCCTAGGTGACAGAGTGAGACCCTGTCTCAGAAAACAAAAAAAGCAGCCAGGAGGCAATTACAGTTCTCAGGCAAGAGGCGGATGGAAGCTTGGATTAGAATGAAGGTAAGTGGGAGAGAAGGAAACGAATTAAAGAGATGTTTATGAGAAAATACAGGTAGATACAAAGAAATATGGTAGCCTTGAATGGGCTATTAGGTTTCTGGCTTGTAAAGCTGGATGAATGGCAGGGCCCTGAGCTTCAATGGGGAATTCTGGAAGGGGATGGGATACAGGAAGGTGACCGTGAATTCAGGTTACAGGCTTGGTGAATTTGAGGTGCCCAAGTGGAGATGCCAAGTAGTCAGGTGGATATATTGCCGTGGAGTGAGAGGAAGATGACTGGAGTGTTTTACAAATTGGTGTATAGTTTGGAAATTGAAGTCATGAGTCTGGATGAAGGTACCAGGTGGATGACTAGAGCAGTAGGTCTATTAATTTGGTGGAAATTTGTTGCACATTACAATCATCTGGGGAGCTTTTTTTTTTTTTTTTTTTTTTTTTTTGAGACGGAGTCTCGCTCTGTCGCCCAGGCTGGAGTGCAGTGGCGCAATCTCGGCTCACTGCAAGCTCCGCCTCCCGGGTTCACGCCATTCTCCTGCCTCAGCCTCTCCGAGTAGCTGGGACT
>NW_026652295.1:31005928-31012155 GCF_009828535.3 Hylobates moloch | reverse complement strand
GTGTTTGGTTTTTTGTCCTTGCGATAGTTTACTGAGAATGATGGTTTCCAGTTTCATCCATGTCCCTACAAAGGACACGAACTCATCATTTTTTATGGCTTCATAGTATTCCATGGTGTATATGTGCCACATTTTCTTAATCCAGTCTATTGTTGTTGGACATTTGGGTTGGTTCCAAGTCTTTGCTATTGTGAATAGTGCCGCAATAAACATACATGTGCATGTGTCTTTATAGCAGCATGATTTATACTCCTTTGGGTATATACCCAGTAATGGGATAGCTGGGTCAAATGGTATTTCTAGTTCGAGATCCCTGAGGAATCGCCACACTGACTTCCACAATGGTTGAACTAGTTTACAGTCCCACCAACAGTGTAAAAGTGTTCCTATTTCTCCACATCCTCTCCAGCACCTGTTGTTTCCTGATTTTTTAATGATGGCCATTCTAACTGGTGTGAGATGGTATCTCACTGGGGTGGGGGGTGGGGGGGGCGGGGACAGCATTAGGAGATATACCTAATGCTGAATGACGAGCTAATGGGTGCAGGAAATCAACATGGCACATGGATACATATGTAACAAACCTGCACATTGTGCACATGCACCCTAAAACCTAAAGTATAATAAAAAAAAAAAAGAAAAGAAATTAAGAAAGAAGATGATGTGAGAGATAAATTATATGATCTGGTAAGGCAAGGGAATCAGTAAATCTTGGTTCTCAATAAGTTCACTTTCTGGAAAGACAGCACTGTATTGGGACCAGAATTCTACACAACATCCGTTTTATGTAGGACCAAGATTTTCAACAAATATTTTTCAATGCAATTCTCAGCTGTTCCATAACTAATAGTGGCTTATTCAACACAGATTTTTTCAGATGATTCACACCCATGGTTCTTACCCAGGGATAGTTCACCACCCCCCCTTCCCTCCCATCACTCTTGAGGAACAGGTGGCAATGTTGGAATACTTTTTGGTTGTCACAACAGGGGTTTCTTCTGATATTTAATGAGCAGAAGCCAGGGACACTGCTAGAGAACCCACAATGTTCAGCATAGAATCCATCACCAACCAAGAATTATCTCATCCAAAATGTCAACAGTGCTGAGGCTGGGAGCACTGGTTCACACTGTGCACTTTCTGAAAATTCTAGACTTGCTTTTTTTTTTTTTTTTTTTTGAGATGGGGTCTTGCTCTGTCGCCCAGACTGGAGTGCAGTGGCTCCATCTCAGCTCACTACAACCTCTGCCTCCCAGGTTCAAGCGATTCTCCTGTCTCAGCCTCCCCAGCAGCTGGGATTACAAGTGTACCCCGCCATGCCTGGCTAATATTTTGTATTTTAGTAGAGACGGGGTTTCACCATGTTGCTCAGGCTGGTCTCGAACCCCTGAGCTCAGGCCATCCACCCGCCTTGGTCTCCCAAAGTGCTAGGATTACAGGCGTGAGCCACCGCGCCCAGCCTAGACTCACATCTTTTATACACTTACTGCCCAATTCAGTTCTTTATGGCTTATTTTTGCTTGTTTCATTATAAAAAACTAGACAGTTGCATAAATTCAACCACGTACTTGTTGAATCCATTTAGTCAATGCAAGCTCAACATTTTCATATTTATTTTTTGCCTTATGCAATATTGTTCAACATTTTCATAAGTTGTTGGTCAGCACTATCTCTATTAACTTTCAACAGTTTGCCCTTCTAAGTCACAAATAGTGATGCTGCTGCAATTATTTCTCACTAACATGCCTCGGATTCCTGTAGTGATTCTACGTTTGATATTATTCACAGTGTAAAATGCTTCTATTTATTCATTTCACTTTTACCCACAGAATTATTTTTAAGTTATTTTTGTCATTTTCACACTTCAATCAAACATAAAGGCAAAAACATCAAAAATATGTACATAGTGTTTTACATATGTGTATATTTACACACATATATGCATGTATGTTTATATGTATTGAAACTACAGAAGCACATGTCACCAATAAGAGCTCTGAGACACCTTTGACCACTTACCCTTATCAGGTGAGATTTGCCAAATGAGTTTTGGAAACAAATTTCTTTTAACTGAATTTCGGAGCTTTGTGGATTTAGAAATGCAAACGAAGGTCTGTGGACATTTACGGGGATCATAGTTTTATTCTCCTTAAAACTCTTCGATACTTTCCCATTGTCTTTAGTAAATCCAAAATCCTAACACCACCCACGAGGCTTTTCAATACCTGGCTTCTTGTGATTTCTCCAATCTAATCTTTTACCCTCCTTCCCCTCAGCCTCTCTGCTTTAGTGAACTTTGTTCTAGTTTCTTGAAGAAGTTCATCAATTCAAGCTTTTGTACATGGTATTTCCTAAACCTGAAATGTGCCTCCCGTTTTGTCCAAACAGACACACAGGCTCCACTCTGCCCCCTGCCTCACACTTGCTTAACCTGTCAAGTCACATCTGAACTGTCACTCTTCTCTGGCACCCTAAAGGAATTGAGATCATCCTATTATTCTCTGCTCTAGAACTCCACACTTGGCTGAAATTTCTCATTCCTGTCTAAGCTCTTGTGTGTTTGGTTTTGGCCATCACTTTCACTGCTCTTTAAGCTCCCCTAGCGGAGTGGAGAGGTCTGTTTTCCCGTGTTTGGATTCCTAGAGGCAGAGCAGGCCTGGCACAAGGTCAGCACTAAGGAAGTGTTCACAGGATGAACGCGGTGGGTGCTGTTGAAGGAAAGGGTAAAGCCTTTAAAGGGTAAAGGGTTGAGAGAAGGAGCGGAGTGCCTTTGGGGTGGAGGCTCCCAGGAGGAGGCGGCGTGGGCTGAGGTGCTGGACGGATCCTCCTCCGCTCCTGCCTGGAGGTCTCCAGAACAGGCTGGAGGCAGGGAGGGGGTCCCAAAAGCTTTGGGATCAGAGGTAGTTTTCCCACCTCGTCCCCCAGACCCCCGTCCGCGTCAGAAAGAAGACCTTGATTGTCCTGGGTCCTCAGAGATGCAGGGAAGGGAAATGTAAGGTTTGTGTGGTTGGGGTGAAGGTTTAGGGGAGGAGAGCTGAGGGGTATGGAAGGTTTGGGATAATGTGAGGAGGCCTATTCCAGACTGTCCCTGGCACACACCCTTCATGTAATCTCTGAAATAAAAGTGTGTGCTGTTTGTTTGTAAAATCAATAGATTAATTTCCAGGGGAATTGAGGAGACCTCTGAGGCACCTCTGAAACTTCTTTAGGTCTAAATTTCTTGCTAGTTTTTTGTTTTCTTAGTGTTATATTTTTACATAGTTGAAATGACTGTGAAACTAACTTTTTGAATTAAAGTTTGAAAACATTGTTACTATTTTATTATAATGCTAATAATTTCATAGTTACTTTTTAACTATATAATAGTTGTGACACAAATTACCTCACTTTTTTTTGCTTTTTTTCTTATACTTTAAGTTTTAGGGTACATGTGCACAACGTGCACGTTTGTTACATATGTATACATGTGCCATGTTGGTGTGCTGCACCCATTAACTCGTCATTTAACATTAGGTATATCTCCTAATGCGTTCCCTCGCCCCTCCCCCCACCCCACAACAGGCCCCGGAGTGTGATGTTCCCCTTCCTGTGTCCACGTGTTCTCAGTGTTCAATTCCCACCTATGAGTGAGAACATGCGGTGTTTGGTTTTTTGTCCTTGTGATAGTTTGCTGAGAATGATAGTTTCCAGCTTCATCCATGTCCCTACAAAGGACATGAACTCATCATTTTTATGACTGCATAGTATTCCATGGTGTGTATGTGCCACATTTTCTTAATCCAGTCTATCATTGTTGGACATTTGGGTTGGTTCCAACTCTTTGCTATTGTGAATAGTGCCACAATAAACATACATGTGCATGTGTCTTTATAGCAGCATGATTTATAGTCCTTTGGGTATATACCCAGTAATGGGATGGCTGGGTCAATTGGTATTTCTAGTTCTAGATCCCTGAGGAATCGCCACACTGACTTCCACAATGGTTGAACTAGTTTACAGTCCCACCAACAGTGTAAAAGTGTTCCTATTTCTCCACATCCTCCCCAGCACCTGTTGTTTCCTGACTTTTTAATGATGGCCATTCTAACTGGTGTGAGATGGTATCTCATTGTGGTTTTGATTTGCATTTCTCTGATCGCCAGTGATGATGAGCATTTTTTCATGTGTCTTTTGGCTGCATAAAAGTCTTCTTCTGAGAAGTGTCTGTTCATATCCTTTGCCCACTTTTTGATGGGGTTGTTTGTTTTTTTCTTGTAAATTTGTTTGAGTTCGTTGTAGATTCTTGATATTAGCCCTTTGTCATATGAGTAGGTTGCAAAAATTTTCTCCCATTCTGTAGGTTACCTGTTCACTCTGATGGTAGTTTCTTTTGCTGTGCAGAAGCTCTTTAGTTTAATGAGATCCCATTTGTCAATTTTGGCTTTTGTTGCCATTGCTTTTGGTGTTTTAGACATGAAGTCTTCGCCCATGCCTATGTCCCGAATGGTATTGCCTAGGTTTTCTTCTAGGGTTTTTATGGTTTTAGGTCTAACATCTAAGTCTTTAATCCATCTTGAATTAATTTTTGTATAAGCAAATTACCTCACTTTCCCCACTGACGACCTTTATTATGACATTCACCAATAGTTGAAAATGTATGTTTCTGGTTAATTTTTGATTTATATTTTTTTATTTGAGATTATTTTGAATTACTTTGACCTATTTATTGGCCAGTTATAATTACTGCTCTGCCCTACGAATTACCTGTTGTATTTGGTAGGGAATGGACAATGATCTATTGTCTCTTATCTCCAGGGCTTAGTATTTTTCTCAGTGACTTTGTGGGTGTGTTGTACTATAAGATTATTAACACTTTTTTGATATTTGATTCAGTATTTTCTCCAGTTTGTGGTATGTATATTTTGAAAATTCTTTTCCATGTTAAGAATTTGAACATTTTTATTTAATAAAATATATTGCAAAATACTAATTAATGATTCGCGAACTAGCTCAAGTCTACCATTTTGCGGTATTGCTGTCTCCAGGTTTCTCCTTCCTTCTTAAAAAAAATGTATTTATTGAGAGTATGCTAGTATCAGGGATTTCCCTAGGCATAAGCACTCCAAGTAATGAGTCCCAGACACTGCCTTGATCCAAATGTCATTCTGGAAAGAAAAATCATTTTACAATGATAGGTCTAATAATAGTTATATTTGTTTTGCCTGGGAGATGCATTGATCAGCTAAATGTAAATATAAGGACTTTCAAAACTAAAATGATGTTGCCTAATCTTTCTGTCTGCTTTAGGACTCACGCTTTTTTAGGAACTTAAAGATTTGGAGAATCATTTCTGTCTGTCCCACCTCCCCAGGAGCATAACCATTTCTGTGGTGTTCTAAGGTGTGAGTACATGGCAGTAGTATTCCTAAAAATTTATACTCGGTTTCCTCATGTGCCCTACTTCGTCCCTTTCTCTATCCACATTGCTTTAAATCATATTTTTCTCTCAAGGTGTACAAGGATGATAAATAGGTGCCAAGTGGAGTACCCAAGTGTGATGAGCCCTCTCACAGTAGAATGGAGTGAGAAGCTTTCTGACCTCATAAATTGAAGGCTATCGTAATTCATTCTTTTATATATTTGACTTGCATTAATCCTCATATAACCTCAAGAGGTAAATTAATATAATTATCCTCCATTATTGGTGAGAAAGTTGAGACACAAAAGCATCAAAAACTCTTCCAGGATCAACCAGTAAAAGACAGACCTTGGATTTGAACCAGGCAACCTGGCTGAGAAGTCAGTTTTAATTACTACACTCTGTACTTTCAAAGATTTGTAAACACTTTGACAATGCATGTCAATTTCAAGCTATGAAGAGCCAAATATAATTTTTCACAATATCTCCCAAATCTAATGGGTCCCCACTATAAAGATTAAATTCCAGGCTGATGAGACTGTGAGGCCACATGGCCAGCTGTGCTGGAGGCCTGCTCAAGGCCAGAGCCTGGGTTTACAGAGAAGCAGACAAAAAGCTAAACAAGGAGACTTTCTCTGTCTTCACGACTCATTCCCTCTACCTTGTTTTCTCCTAGTCCATCCTGAGGTGACTGTGTATCCTGCGAAGACCCAGCCCCTGCAGCACCACAACCTCCTGGTCTGCTCTGTGAATGGTTTCTATCCAGGCAGCATTGAAGTCAAGTGGTTCCGGAACGGCCAGGAAGAGAAGGCTGGGGTGGTGTCCACAG
>NW_026652295.1:30982523-31005828 GCF_009828535.3 Hylobates moloch | reverse complement strand
TAGCCCTGTAATACTTTCTAGAAACACCTGTACCCCCTGGGGAAGCAGTCATGCCTGCCAGGCAGGAGAGGCTGTCCCTCTTTTGAACCTCCCCATGATGTCACAAATCGGGGTCACCTGCTGTCCGTGGGCTCCAGGCCCTGCCTCTGGGTCTGAGACTGAGTTTCTGGTGCTGTCGTTCTGAGTTGTTTGCTGTAATCTGAGAAGAAGAGAAGTATAGGGGCCTTCCTGACATGAGGGGAGTCCAATCTCAGCTCTGCCTTTTATTAGGTCTGTCACTCTAGGCAACTACTTAACCTCATTGGGTCTCAGGCTTTCTGTTCATCAGATGTTGAAGTCCTGTCTTACATCAAGGCTGTAATATTTGAATGAGTTTGATGCCTGAACCTTGTAACTGTTCAGTGTGATTTGAAAACCTTTTTTTCTCAAGAAATGGTCAGTTATTTTAGTTTTTGCAGAGCAGCCTTCTTTCTCATTTTCAAAGCTCTGAATCTCAGGGTGTCAATTAAAGAGGTTCCATTTGGGGTAAAAATCACTAAACCTGGCTTTCTCTCTCAGGAGTGCGGTCTGAATCTGCACAGAGCAAGATGCTGAGTGGAGTCGGGGGCTTTGTGCTGGGCCTGCTCTTCCTTGGGGCCGGGCTGTTCATCTACTTCAGGAATCAGAAAGGTGAGGAGCCTTTGGTAGCTGGCTCTCTCCATAGGCTTTCCTGCAGGAGGAACTATGGCTTTGCTGAAGTTAGTTCTCAGTATAGGAATGGCCCTGGATAAAGCCTTTCTATTCCCAAATGACCTCCAATGTTCTGCAAATCCAGAAATCATCAGTGCATGGTTGCTATGTCAAAGCATAATAGCTTGTGGCCTACAGAGATAACAGAAAGATTAACAGGTATGGGTGCTTTGGTTGACATCGTGGAGCAAATTAGGGAAGAGCAACTAAGGCTAATACAATTACACTGGATCCTGTGACAGACACTTCATGCTTCATGGGTCACATGGTCTGTTTCTGCTCCTCTCTGCCCTGGTTGGTGTGGGTTGTGGTGTTAGAGAAATCTCAGGTGGGAGATCTGGAGCTGGGACATTGTGTTGGAGGACAGATTTGCTTCCATATCCTTTAAGTGTATATCTTCTTCTCTGTTTCCTAGGACACTCTGGACTTCAGCCAACAGGTAATACCTTTTCATCCTCTTTAAGAAACAGATTTGGAGGCTAGGTGCGGTGGCTCACGACTGTAATCCCAGCACTTTGGGAGGCTGAGGCAGGCGGATCATGAGGTCAGGAGTTCCAGACCAGCCTGACCAATGTGGTGAAACCCCGTCTCTACTAAAAATACAAAAATTAGCCAGGTGTGGTGGCGGGCGCCTGTAATCCCAGCTACTCAGGAGGCCGAGGCGGGAGAATCGCTTGAACCCGGGAGGCGGAGGTTGCAGTGAGCCAAGATTGCACCACTGCACTCCAGCCTAGGCGACAGAGTGAGACTCTGTCTCAAAAGGAAGGAAGGAAGGAAGGAAGGAAGGAAGGAAGGAAGGAAGGAAGGAAGGAAGGAAATTTCCTTTCCCTAGAATGATGGTAGAGGTGACAAGGCATGAGACAGAAGTAATAGCAAAGACATTGGATCCAAATTTCTGATCAGGCAATTTACACCAACACTCCTCCTCTCCACTTAGAAAAGGCCTGTGCTCTGCAGGAGTATTGACTCATGGAGACTTCAGAACTTGTTTTTCTTCTTCCTGCAGTGCTCTCATCTGAGTCCTAGAAAGAGGGCAAAATAAACTGTTAGTAGAGCCAGGTCTGAAAACAACACTTTCTTGCGTCTCTGCAGGATTCCTGAGCTGAAGTGAAGATGACCACATTCAAGGAAGAACCTTCTGCCCCAGCTTTGCAGGATGAAAAACTTCCCCGCTTGGCTCTCATTCTTCCACAAGAGAGACCTTTCTCTGGACCTGGTTGCTACTGGTTCGGCAACTCTGCAGAAAATGTCCTCCCTTGTGGCTGCCTCAGCTCGTGCCTTTGGCCTGAAGTCCCCATATTGATGGCAGCCCCTCATCTTCCAAGTTTTGTGCTCCCCTTTACCTAACGCTTCCTGCCTCCCATGCATCTGTACTCCCCCTGTGCCACAAACACATTACATTATTAAATGTTTCTCAAACATGAAGTTAAAAATCTTCTGGTCATTTGGCTCCAAGGACAAAAAATAAAAAGAAAAGAAAAAGTGAAGATTATTTCCCAGTAGAATAATGGTTTTCATGGATATGTCATAAGTATGTGAGATAATGCATATGTTAAATAGGTTAATTTAGACATTTTACACTATAGGCATATATCAAAACTTCATGCTGTATGACATAAATACACAATTTTTACTTGTCAATTTAAAAAGTAAACCTAACGTTTAAAAAGGCAATGCATAAAAACTGAGAACAGACTATAAGAACTGAAACAAACTTGGCAAACATGAGATGATAAACCAGCCAGCAAGTCAATCAGAACTCTTTCTCAAGCCCGTCTACAATATTGTGTATCTATAACTGTAAATTAGTATATAGTTTTTCATTCCAGAGACTTCAATTATATGGTATTATCAAAGGACTTGTACAGATTTCAGAGAAAGACAAATTTAGAAGATGGAGGGTTCTCCATTGTGTTGTGAGAGTCAGTATCAAATATGTCAAATCTAAAACTACATAATCAATTCAAATTTTATTTCAATATAATCATTTCAGCATAATTTTTCTATCGTCAGAGACAACTGTTATTTTATTTTCAATCAAATTCAGTGCATATTTTGTGCATATTTTATTTTTAGTTATATGTTACTTGTACATATATACCAGGTGTGTAAAGGCACATATAAATTCTATGAGAATATAAAACCTATAGGAATATATTAAGCTGATAATTGTGTCTGCTCTGTTTGATCCCAGAGTTGCAACAAATAAGACTTTGTTCCCTAAGTTGAGGAAATGATTTGTCTCATTCATATGAGACTTGTGGTGTGGAATTATAAGGTAGAACCAAAATGTGTGGGTTGAATATTATAATGAAGATGCCTTCTGCTGTGAACAGCAGGAAATCTGATCTAGTGGGGTGTATTTTTGTTTCACCCATCATCTTACATAGCCAGTAGATCCAAGGCTGGGCGTCTCCAGGTTTGCTCAACTCAGCAGGCCAGTGGCATCACCAGCGATCCTGGAACTTCATAGCTCATCTCTCTATCACACACAGCATGTCAGCTTTCCTGAGATGGTAGGAGGACCGCCGCAGCAGCTTTAGGTTTCTTAGTCTTTCACAACAACTTCAAATGCAGGAAAAATACGCTACATTTTCCTGTGTGCGTTTATAAGCAGCAACTAAACTGTTTCCAGAGTTTTCCCAGTACCCACTTTCTCACATATTGGAATGACTATATACACATATATACATATATATGTGTATATATATAAAATGTCAGCCATTAACTCAATTACAATAAAACAAAAAAGCAAGCAAAAACGATTGTTTTTAGAACTCAATTAAGCATGCTGACATGTTATTTTATGAGATAAATATATTTTCCAGGAAGTTTTTGAAAAAGGTAGAATAAGGAATGACTAGCTCTTTAAGGTCCCGAAACGTACTATACATTTATTTTTTAAAATACATTTGTTACTGATTTTTTTAATTAAATACGCTAGTAAAACAGAGTATAGAATTAGAAACAGAAAGAGTTGAGATTTAGTTTCATTTTTTTGTAAGTTGTATTCCAGACCATTTCTTTCATTAAATGGATCCTGGATGAATAAAAATTGAAGCATAAAGAGACAATATAAAATTAACAAGATAGATTTTTTTTTTCTTTTTTGAGATGGAGTCTCACTCTGTTGCCCAGACTGAAATACAGTGGCGTGATCCCGGATCCCCACAACCTCTGCTTCCTGGGTTCAAGCATTTCTCCTGCCTCAGCCTACAAAGTAGCAGGGACTATGGATGCCCGCCACCATGCCCAGCTAATTTTTATATTTTTTGTAGAGGTGAGTTTTCACTGTGTTGGCCAGGCTGGTCTCGAAGTCCTGACCTCGTGATCTGCCACCTCACCCTCCGAAAGTGCTGGGACTACAGGCGTGAGCCTCCACATCCAGCTGACAGATGTTGTTTCTATCATCATCATTATAATTATGTTTGAAGACAGACTTTCTAAATCCTTATGTATTATTGGTGGGAATGTATGATTTTACAAATATCTGGAAATATGACAATTTTTTTTAAAGTTTAACATAGGTTTGCCATATGACCCAGCAATTTCACTCCTTGGAATCTACCTAAGAGACATAAAAACATATGTCCTCAAAAAGATATGTGTTCAAGTGTTCAGAACAGCCTTAGCCATAGCAGGCCCAAACTGAAAACAAGACAAATATCCTTCAATTAGTAAATGGACAAACAAAATGGTACTACATCCATGCAAGGCAATATCATTCAACAATAAAAGGGAACAAAAACAGACTTATCTGACAGGGGAGATACCATGAACATGAGGATAGTTTTCCCAAGGCAAGTTTCAACCCATGCACTCTGGATGACGAGAGATTACTTAATGGGGACAATGCGCGACTTGGGTGGTGGATTCTGTAGAAACACTAACTTCACCACTATACGATCTATGCACGTAACAAAACTACACTTGGATCTTATACATTTACACAAATGAAAAAAGAGAAAATAAATAAAAAGAAATGAAAACAAACAAAACGATGATACATACTACAAACTGATGAACTTCAATAATGTTAACTAAGTGAAGGAAACTGGACACAAAAGATTACATGTTGTATGATTTCATTTACTTGAAATATCCAGAAGAGATACATTATAGACACAAAAAGCGTATCATTGGATGCCTAGGACTTGGGCTGTCGGTGGGAATTAACTATAAATAGAGAAATTTTGAATGTGACAGAAATGTTATAAAACTGGATTGTTGTGATAATTGCACAAATCTATTAATTTACTAAAATCATTAAATTTTACATGTACAATAAGTGAATTTTGTAATATGTAAATTATGCTTTAGTAAAGCTGTTAAAATAATTCTTTTTTAAAAAATAAGACATTGTAAGCAAGACAAAATCCAGAAGACACAAGTGAAAAAAAATTGAAGAAAATTACGGATTTCTTTGCATGAAGAAAATAACAAAATTAAAAGAAGTATATGAAGTTCAGGAAAAATTTTGATCACATAAGGCAGATGATGGGCTAAATTTCTTATGAAAAATTGTTAACTAATCAATAAATTAATGGAAATGCCACAGAATATTGGGCAAAGGATATAGACTGACTATAGAAGAAAATATTTCAGTAGTCGATATGTATAAATATTAGCTCAAACTCACAAATGAACAAAAAAATTCAAATTCAAATAGCAATGTAATAAACTATTTACAAAATTGGCAAATACAACAGTTTGCTTTAAAATCAAGGATTTAGAAGATTCTATGGGAATAGATTCTCTCATATTAGGATTGTGAGTGGATGGCAGTGTGGTAGTATCTATTAAAACTCAAAATGCAATTTTTACGTGCTTAATGAAACAACAAAAATCCCATTCTAAACATCTGTGTTAAAGAAACAATCCCGGCCGGGCGCAGTGGCTCACGCCTGTAATCAAAGCACTTTGGGAGGCCGAGGTGGGTGGATCATGAGGTCAGGAGTTTGAGACCAGCCTGGCCAACATGGAGAAACCCCATTTCTATTAAAAATACAAAAATTAGCCAGGCGTGGTGGCAGGCACCTGTAATCCCAACCACTGGGGAGGCTGATGCAGGAGAATCACTTGAATCCAGGAGGCAGAGGTTGCAGTGAGCTGAGATCACACCACTGCACTCTAGCCTGGGCAACAGAGTGAGACTCCATCTCAAAAAAAAAAAAAAAAAGTGAAAAAAGAAACAATCCTGCCTGAGCCCAGGGAGACATAAAATTGCTTTTTGAGCCACGGTTTGGAATAACACAAACATTTCCAAATTCAAAAAGAAAATCTGATTAATTTGTCTGGATTAGGAAACTTTTGCACATCATAAAAACTATACACTATGTGAAGTCACAGAACACTGCAAGATGGTAAAGACGCAAAGACGCAGTTTTTTGCAGGAATGGGAGTGGCAACGTAAGCAGAAGTTGATAGAGAGATACAAAGCCAACAATCATTTGCCAGGGAAGGACTGGACTGGTTTAACAGAGAGTGGGTTAAGTTGAGAGTCTTGTAGAGGTAATTAGGAGCTAGTGGAAGGGGAGGGGTGATTGTATGAGGTATCCAAGGAAGCAGGAGGGATAGACAGGCAAAGAGTAAATAGGAAGGTAAAGAGGGTGCTCTGGAAGACAAGTCATTTTATCCAGTCTGAGTTAAAGGTAGGAGTAAATTTCTGTCAGAAGGAAGGAATATAGAAAGAAGGTTGATGTGATTAGGATTTTCGTCCCGGCAGGAGCTACAGTATATAGTCCTATCGCAAAGACTACGGTTAGTACGCTGCTCAATAATATGATGAACTAGTAAAAGGATTCCATTAAAGGGGCAAGGAGAGGTGTTAAAGATTATGTAGATTTTCACTTATCTTTTTTAAGAAGGAAGGATTTTTTTCTTCAGGATCAGTAGCAGGAGCCTTTTTAGTCTGGGATGTTTCCTTCTGAAATAGGAGATGCAAGTCCTCCAATCGTTCGCAGGTGTATCAAGGCTGGTCTGGCTGATCTTGGGACGGTCCCGCAGGTTCCTCAGGGGGTGTCCAAAATTTAACTCGGGTGTGGTGAATCCAAGATTCCACTCCCGCCACCTTAACTGCAGTGGGAATAGAGAGGATTACCGAGTGTGGTCATTCCCACAAAGAGTCCATAGATGGGGAGGTAGAGTGGAGAGATTTGACCAACACTAGATCTCCTGGTTGAAACAACTCTGTTCCCTTTTCTCTGTGACATCCCTCAGGTAGGTTTTTAAGGTTTTGATGATATTTTGCCAAAGAAGTTATATCTTTGACCAAGTTGGCCATTTCCTGATCAAGTAGGAGGTCATTTGTGAGAAAAGGTCATCCATACAGCATTTCATATGGACTGAGCCCCGTTTTGTGAGGAGAATTTCGGATTCTCAACAACGTCATGGGCGAAAGAGTAGGCCATGGGAGATGAGTTTCTTGTGTTAGTTTTCTTAAGTGCCTCTTGAGTGATTCATTTGCCTTCTCGACCTTCCCTGAGGATTGTGGCCTCCAGGCGCAGTGAAGGTGATATTGTATCCCTAGCGCCCCGGAAATTCCCTGAGTTATTGTGGTTTTAAAAGCCAAACCATTGTTGCTCTGTAAGCTTTGGAGTTCCAGACCAGCCTGACCAACATGGAGAAACCATCTCTACTAAAAATACAAAATTTGCTGGCCGTGGTGGTGCATGCCTGTAATCCCAGCTACTCAGGAGGCAGAGGCAGGAGAATCACTTGAACCCGGGAGGCAGAGGTTGTGGTGAGCCGAGATTGCACCATTGCATTCCAGCCTGAGCAACAAGAGTGAATCTCCACCTCAAAAAGAAAAAAAAAAAAAAGAGAAAACCAGTGAAAGAAAAGTTTTGTTCTTTGAAAAGATTAATAGAACTCACAAATTTCTAGACAAAATAAAGGGAAAAAGGAGAAAAAACACCAATATTGGGATTGAAACATATCACTACAGATCCTTTGACATCAATAGTACACCAGAGGAATACACCAAAAACACTTAGGTGAAACGGAAAAAAAAAATCCTTAAAAAGTACACACTATTACAACTAACTCAATATCAAATAGATAAATTGAAAAGCGGTATAATTATGAAAGAAATTGAACTTATAATATAAACACTGCTGAAAGAGAAACCTCTAGGCCAGAATAGTTTCACAGGAGAAATCTACCAAATATTTCAGTAGAATTAACACAAGCCTGCAAAATTTCCTCCAGCAAACAGAAGAGAAGGGAACACGTCCCAACTCACTTTATGAGGCCAGCATTTCCTAAAATCAAAAGGACACAAGAATACAACAGCAAAAGAAAATTAAAAAGCAATATACCTGCTTGACTATAGATGCAAAACTCCCTAACAAAATAGTAGCAAATAAAAATCTGCCAAACTGAAAAAATATATAAACTTTGCCAAGTAGCATTTATTCTAGGGGTGCAAGTCTGGTTTAATGTTTGAAATCAGTGTCATCCATCATATTAACAAGCTAAAGAAGAAACATCGCATGATTCTATCAATCGATGTAGAAAAGACCTTCAACATAATTCAGCGTTCATTTATGGTAAAAAACAAAAACAAAACAAAACAAAAAAGCCTCCAAATAATAGGAATAGAGGAGGACCTCCTCAACTTGATAAATAACTTCTACAAAAATGTTGTGGCTAAATTATACTTAAGGGGGGAAGACTGAAAGTTTTTCCTCTTCTGCTTCAGCTGATGAAATTCACAAAGGTCACAGAATTCAAGATCAACCAAAAAAATCAATTTTATTTGAATATACAGTAATAAAGAAATCAAAACAAATATTAAAAATACAACATGAATTAGCTTCACGCAAAAAACCTCATAAGTACGCCAACAGAACATGTACACAGTCCATATGCTGAAATGCTGATAAATAAAAAAATCTAAAGAAATGGAGAGATTTACTGTGTTCATCAACTAGAAAACTAAATATAAGAAAGATGTCAATTCTACCCAATTTGATATTCAGGTTTAACACAATTTCTCTCCAAATTCCAGCAAGATTTGTAATAGTTGTAGACAAAGTCGTTCTAAAATGTTTATGGAGAAGCAAGGGAACTAGTATAGGTCAAACAAATTTCATAGGGAAAATGAGATGGAGAATTAACTGTAACCATATTTCAGAGTGTTTATAACTATAATAATCAATATTGATTGACATTATTACAGGGAGAGACACAGATTGGTGGAGCAGTATAAAGAATCCAGAAAAACGCTATGCCAACTCATTTTGATGAAGATGCAAAATAATTCAAGGGAAATAATATAGTCTACAGTCTTTTCAAACAATAGTCCAGGAGAAAGTGGAAATCCATAGACAAAAACAAAACCAAACAAAAACAAAAAAGAACTCAAAGGAAAAAGAAGCAAGAAACAAACTTAACAAATTCTCACACCTTATGAAAACACTTACCCCAATTAAATCATGTCTACGTGTAAAACTTTTAGAAGAAAACATATGAGAAGATCACCAGGAGCTAGGGCCGGGGGTCTCAGTTCTGAGTTCTTAGACATGACACCAAAAGGGCTATGTGTAAAAAACAAAAAACAAACAAATAAACAAACAAAATAAATAAATTGGGCTTTATCAAAATTTAAAACTTTTGTTCTGTAAGGTATCCTGCTAAGAAATGAAAAGCAAGCTAGAGTTATGGAGAAAATATTTAAAACCACATACGTTACCAAGAATACAGTATCTAGAACATACAATCAACTATAAAAGCTCTAATATAAAATCTATAGTAGAATGCAAACCATAAAATTTAATTTCAAAATGGGCAAAAGATATGAAGAGACATTTTATCAAAGAGGATATATATATACACGGCAAATAAGCACAATGAATGACATGCAAATCACTAGCCATCAGGGAAACGCAAATTAAGGACTTAATGTAATAGCGCTACACACCTCTTACTACAGCTAAAATTTAGGAAAAAACTGACAATGGTAAATGCTGGTGAGAATGCAGAAAAACTGGATTTCTCATACACTGATGGTGAGAATGTAAAATGGTACAGTCCTTCTAAAAAATAGTGAGGCACTGTCTTGAACAACTAGACATATATTTGCCATATGAGCCAGGAATCACATTCTGATACATTTATATCAGAGAAACAAAAACACATGTTCACACAAACATCTTACACAAATGTTCATAACAGCTTTATTTGTAATAGCCCCACAACTAGAAACAGCCAAAATATCCCTCAACGGGCAAAGAGTTAAACTGCAGCACCTCCATCTGATGGAGTATTCCTCAGCAATAAAAAAGAGAAATTGTTAATACATGCAACGACTTGGATGAATCTCAAGGACATTATGCTGAGGGGAAAATGCCCGTCACAAAAGACACTTACTGTGTGATTCTATTTACGTAACATTTTCAAAATGACACTATTACAGAGATTGGTGGAGAAGAAATTAGTAGTTGTTAGTTGTCAGGGTGATGGTGTGTAGGGAGTAGGGTGTGACTCTCAAGGGCAGCATGAGGGGAGATCTCTGTGGGATGGAATAGCTCTAGATTGTGTGGTGGTTACATAAATCTGCAAATATGATAAGACACCGCCATAGAACTATGGACACATATTCTACCAAAGTCCTGGTTTTGCTACTGTGCTGGAGCTACTTAAGATATAAACATTTGGAAAAACTGGGTGAAAGGGCACACGTGTTCTCTGTACCATCTTTGCAATTTCCTGTGACTCTATCATGATTTCCAAGTAAAAAGTTTTTAAAAAGCATTTTTCTTTTTGGCTGAAATCCAAAACTCTCACAAAACAAATTCCTGGCAAGGATGTAGAACAACAGGGACTCAGATTCATTGACGGTAGGAATGCAAAACAGTACAGCCACTTTGGAAGACACTCTGGCTGTTTCTTACAAAGCTAAACATACTCTTACCATATAATCCAGCAATGGCACCTCTGAGTATTTACTCAAATGACTGAAAAACTTATGTCCACACAAATACCTGTACAAGTATGTTTATAGCAGTTTTATTCATAATTGCCAAAAATTGGAAGCCCCCAAGATGTCCTCAATAGGTGAGTGGATAAAGAAATTGTGATATATCCATACCGTGGAGTATTATTCAACAGTAAAGAGAAATAAGCTATCAAGCTATGAAAACACATGGAGGAAACCTACAGGCATATTGCTAAGTGGAAGGGGCCAGCCTGAAAAAGCTCTATACTGTATAATTACAACTATATGACACTGTGGAAAAGGCAAAAATACAGACAGTAAATAGGCCAGGGGTTCAGGAGAAGGAGGGATGGGTGAGTAGATTGAGCCTCAGGCATAGTTAGGGAAACTACTTTGTATGATGCTTGTGTTGCTGAAACACCGTGGATTTGTCTAGCTCCTGCCCTAGCCACACGCAAAGCCAATCACTGAGATGACAAGTATTGCCAAGGAAGAAGGCTTTAATCTTTAATCAGACACTGCAGCTGAGTAGATGGGAGATCAGTCTCTCCCTGACTGACTAAAATTAGGGGTTTATGTGCAAAGAAGGAATGTTACTATGTATGGGAAAACAAGAACTCCAGACAATAAGGAAACAGTCATAATGAATGATGGGGACTAGCATCTCATGATCTGGATGTGATGATCTGGTGAGTTCCAGTTATTTGATAATTTTTGAGAGACCTCAGCATCCTTTCTTGAGGAAGGAACTCAGATAAAACAAATGTAAATTTCAAACTTTAAGAGCAGAGGGGTCAATTTCTACGTTTATCCAAATAACTATCTTATGGGACTATTGGGTTGGTTTTACATTGATGGTAGATACATGACATTATGTATCTCCAGAACCCATAGAACTGTGTAGTAGAGTGAACCCCAATATAAGTATGAACCTCAGTTAACAATAAGTATCAGTATTGGTTCATTAATTGTAACAAGCGTGCCACACTAACGCAGGATGTTAATAATAGGAGAAACTGAACAGAGGGCTGTTTTAGGGAAGGAGGTATGGGGAACTTCCTAAATTTTCTCTGAAAATTTTTTATACACTTAAAACTGCTTTAAAAATGGTCTTGTTACATGGGAGGATATGGATTTAGTTTTGCTTTTCATTCTATGCTTGTCTGAGTTTGAGTTTATTCTCTATTGTTCATCTATTTATTTTATATTAAAATTGTAGATGTTAACAAACATCCTATTTGCAACATTCTCAAGAGTCTGCTTTCTCTAAACCATAGGTAAACAAACTTGTTATTTATTCGTAAGTCTTACTAGGTTATGGCACCTTGGTTTGTGTTTGTTTTATTTTGCGTTTCTTAGATTTTTATCACTGGGCTGTAGAAATTTTGAGGGAAACAATTCCACAACCAATCAGAGGCCGAAATGAAGTTACAACGCTACACTCCTATGCAAAAATCTGATTGGTTGCAAAAAACGACAAATCAGAGGTACTTTCAATTTCCCATCTGCCTTGCAGTAAAGGTAGGGGTTTGCAAAGGGAGTAGTCTCTGGTCCTTTTGTTGCTTAGGCATAGAAAGCTAGGGTTTTCCTTTCAACTTAGTTCTATTCAGAAGTCAGCGTGAAATGGCCTTAGGTTCCCAGCCTCCAGACCCTATTCTCCTGCCTCATCTGGAAGACACTCTGGCTGTTTCTTTCAAAGCTAAACATACTCTGTTATAACATTCAGCAATTGCAATCCAAAGTATTTACTCAAATGAATGGAAAACTTCAGTCCATACAAACAGGTGTACACGAATGTTTATAGCAATTTTATTCATAAATGCCAAAAATTCAAAGCAACCAAGATGTCCTCCAGTAAGCGAATGGATAAACAAATTGTGGTATATCCATACCATGGGTTATTATTCAACATTAAAGAGAAATAAGCTATCAAGCTATGAACAGACATGGAGAAAACCTATATGCATACTGTTAAGTGAAAGAAGCCAGTCTGAAAAAACTATATGCCATATGATTACAACTATATAACATTCTACAAAAAGCAAAAATACAGACAGTAAATAGTGGTTTCCAGGGCTTCAGGAGGAAGAAGAATAGATGAGTAGGTGGAGCCTGGGACAATTTTAGGTCAGTGAAACTACTTCATAGGATACTCTTTTTACTGAAACACCAGGGGTTCAGTCTAGGTCTTGCACACGAGGGCTTCAGCCTGGGTCTTGCTGCTTGCCACACAGGAAGCCAATCTCTGAGATCACAATGAGTATTGCCAAAGAAGAAGGTTTTGATCTTTAATCAGGTGCTGCAGCTTAGGAGATGGGAGACCAGTGTCAAAGCCATTTCTGTGACTGAATAAAATTAGGGGTTTATATAGCAGGGAGGAAATGTGACTATGTATGGAAAAACAGGAACCAGGGAGGGGTAAGGGAACAATCATGATGATTGAGGAACCTGGAGTCTCATTGTCTGGAAGAGATGATCTGGTGAGTTCCAGTTCTTTGATTATTTTTGAGAGGCTTGGGGGATCTTTTTTTTTGGAAAGGAACTCAGATAAAACAAATACAAGTTTCAAGCTTTAAGACGATAGGCTGGGCGCAGTGGCTCATGCCTGTAATCCCAGCACTTTGGGAGGCCGAGGCGGGCAGATCACGAGGTCAGGAGATCGAGACCATCCTGGCTAACACAGTGAAACCCCGTCTCTACTAAAAATACAAAAAAATTAGCCGGGCACGGTGGCGGGCGCCTGTAGTCCCAGCTACTCGGGAGGCCGAGGCAGGAGAATGGTGTGAACCCAGGAGGCAGAGCTTGCAGCGAGCTGAGATTGAG
Source organism: Hylobates moloch (assembly GCF_009828535.3). Taxonomy (NCBI): domain Eukaryota; kingdom Metazoa; phylum Chordata; class Mammalia; order Primates; family Hylobatidae; genus Hylobates; species Hylobates moloch. Next base: position 30,992,336 of record NW_026652295.1, on the reverse strand, counting down.
CCACTGCACTCCAGCCTGGGCAACAGAGTGAGAAACCGTCTCAAAACAAAACAAAACAAACAAACAAAAAAGACGATAAGTGTCCATTTCCATGTTTATTTTAAAAATTGTCTATGGGACTCTTGGGTCAGTTTCACTTTAATGGTGGACATATGACATCATGCATCAGAACCCATAGAACTGTATAATAAGAATTAACCCTAATTTAACTATGGACCTCAGTTAACAATAAGTACCAGTATTGGTTCATCAGTTGTAACAAGTGTGCCACACTCATATAGGATGTTAATAATAGGAGAAAATGAGCAGAGGGCTGTTTTAGGGAGGAAGGGATGTGGGAACTCCCTGAAATTCCTTTGCAATTTTTCTGTACACTTAAATCTACTTTAAAAAAAGGTCTGTTACATGAAAGGATATAGATTTATTTTTGCTTTTTCATTCCATATTTTTCTACATTTGACTGCATTCTCTATTGCTCATCTACTTACTTTATATTAAAATTGTAGATATGTTACAAAACATTCATGCCTATTCTATCCATAATATTTTCAAAATTCTGCTTGGATTCTCTAAACCATAGATAGAGAAACTTGTTATTTGTTGGTAAGTCTTACAAGGTCATGCTGTCTTTATGTGTGCTTGTTTTATTTTTTATAATTAGATTGTAGACATTTTGAGGAATAGAATGGAAAGTATAGTTTTTGCAGTATGTTATTATCACCAAACATGTTACCTAATTACTTTGCTTACTTTTTCCCTTTAATTCTGACAATAATGAAATGTAGTAAAAATTCACATCAGTATTTCTATGAGGAATCCAGGCTGAGGTAAGTAAGATACCAGTGAAAACATAGCTAGTAAATGATACAGCCCAGATGAAATCCAAATCTAACTCCATATTTACTTGCAGTCTATCACACTGTCATGGATAATTCATCTTTATGGTTTGTGGTGGGTTCTAATAACCGTTTTAGAAATAAGTATCATCATACTTTTACAGATAAATGAGCAATAGCTCACTGTGTTTCTAATATTCTCTTCTCATCTTAATGCCGTATCCTGCCCCTGCTCCAATTACTCAGTTTTTCTACTTAAATACACATGTCTAAATATATGATGGTTTCAGTAATAAGTCAGATTGTTCTCCTGGTAATAAAACAGGCATCCAAGGCTTTTCCTTTTCCTTTTCTTTTCTTTCTTTCTTTATTTTTTTCAGACAGTGTCTCCCTCTGTCACCAGACTGGAGTGCAGTGGTGCGATCTCGGCTCACGGCAATCTTCCTCCTGGGTTCAAGTGATTCTCTTGCCTCAGCCTCCCGACTAGCTGAAACTAAAGGCACACACCACCATGCCCAGCTAATTTTTGTATGTTTAGTTGAGACGGGTTTTCACCATGTTGGCCAGTATGGTCTCTATCTCTTGACCTTGTGATCTGCTCACCTCAGCTTCTCAAAGTACTGGGATTACAGACTTACGGTTGGTAAAAATTGACCTGACCAGGCTCGGTGGCTCACGTCTGTATTCCTAGCAGTGAGCCAAGATCACGCCACTGCACTCCAGCCTGGTGACAGAGTGAGACACTATCTGAAAAAAAAAGAAAGAAAGAAAGAAAAGGGGAAAAAATAAAGGAAAAAAAGAACAGGCAATGTCAATCTTCAGTGTCTGATCTCATTCCTCACTAAGTCTGGAGTGAGCAATGTTGATACGTCAATCTTGTCATATTTGTGGGTCCTCTTCTCATTCTACTCCCCAGTCTACCCCCTATTTCTCTTCTCCATCTGTTTCATCCATTCTCAGAGGCCAAACCCTGGGGTTTCAGGTTCACTCTACTGAAGATACACATATGTCGTTGACTTGTAGACTCAAGAACCAAAAACCTATTCTGAACCCATTGCCCAATAGATATCTCCCAACAGAAAAAACCATGCTTTAGGGTTTTCCTACTGCAGACTAGACGACAGCAATAGAATTGTCTGCACATGCTCAGAAAGAAACCAAGCCCAGTGAGCCTAGATATTTCTGATTAATTGTTACTAAGAAGTGCACGAATCCCCCATTCTTGTCTCACTTAGAAGAAAAATATCAGCCAAGGATGCATAGGAAGGGTTGAGTAGCAGAGTTTGTTGAAGGAAGATAAAATACATTCCTAGAGAGAAGTGGAAAACTGTTCTGGGCTGTTCCAGCTGGAAAAATAGTAGTAGCAGTGTTTATTTAAAGAGACAGTACGCTCTGAAAGAGGAGACAGAGTGGGCTGCTCAAAAGGAGGAGCCAGCAGCAGCCAGTGCTGAAGGACTCTCTTATGAGAATCTCACATGATTATTCATGAAGGGGCCTGAGGGGGTGTCACTTGCAAACATGTTTCAGGAGGACTGTTTGGGTGTGCATGCTTTGCCTCGTACTTGCTACTACATGTTGCAGGCCTCAGTATTAAAAATCTCCACCCAGAGCTGTGTTTTTCACTACCATAATGAGCAAAAAGCTATTCTAGGGCAAGTTATTGGAGGAGTGCACAATTTCATCAGTGGAGAAAGTCCCTGCCATGGCTGTTTCTGGCTAGGGCCTGGTAAGTTCCCTCAAGGGGTAGAGGGCCCAGCCAGATGTAGCCAGTGTAGCCATTGCCCTTTTTGCTATTAGTGAACAGTGCTGACTATCAGTGAGCGGTGACTCCAAGACTTCTTTTCCCAGGGGCTCCCTTGCCTGCTCATTTCCGGCTCTCTGCCTACTCTAACAATTCCAGAGCTTATATGATACATTTGACATTCAGACTATTCAGGATGAAGGGATCACACAAATCCTGCAGCTCCCCTCACTGCAAATAACCAGTTCAAACACCAGAAAATTCACCAAAGAACCATCAAAATAGTATAGTATATTCAGAGAAATCATTATTTGAAGAAACTTGAAGCAATAAGTACATGGAGATTGTCCCCATAGAATGTTTGGACAATTCTACAGCAGAGAAAGAATCCTACGCGGTGTATTCCAGAAGCATTGCATGGTGATAATAAAATGATGGGAACAAGTTTTGAAAGTGCTCCCTTTTACCTTATTTCAGTATGTTACTCATAAAGAATTACTTTTCCTTGCCACCTGTAATAGTCTGTTCTTAAATTGCCGTAAGAAAATACGCGAGACTGGTAAATTTATAAAGGAAAAAGGTTTAATTGACTCACAGTTTTGCATGGCTGGGAAGGCCTCAAGCAACTTATAATCATGGCAGAAGGGGAAGATGCCCATCTTATACGGCAGCAGGCAAGAGAGAATGTACCCATAGGAGGAACTGTCAAACACTTATAAAACCATCAGATGTCGTGAGAACTCACTCACTATCACAAGAACAGCATGGGGGAAACTGCACCCATGATCCAATAACCTCCAACAAGGTGCCACCCTGGACACGTGGAGATTATGGGGATTATAATTCAAGATGAGATTTGGGTGGGGAAACAGAGCCAGCCTAACCATGTCCCTGTTACGGAATCATTGGGGTTTTGCTCTCCTTGCCAGAATCCTATGGCTGGTAATGCCTTTGCCTGAGTTTTGCTTGGGCCAGTTGAACTCATTCCACCCACTTCGCCTGGCAGGCTGTGCTTGGTTCACACTACTGGCCTGGATCTGACACTTGCCAAAGGTCAGGTGGTGAGGGATATGTGAGCAAGTGAGCATGGGGTCCGGCCACTGTGCAGAGCCAGGAATGTTGGCTGTGCAGGGTGGGCAGCTCCAGGCGCCAGTATGGGTGCCAGCTGCCTGTGAGGCTGCAACTGGACCAGGTGCACTGCAAACAGCTTCCACAGCTGGCACTGGGGAACATGGTGGCACCTGGAAGATTGAGAACCCCAGGAACCACAGGCCTCAAAAAGGGAGTCACAGCCCTGGCTCGGTGAGCTCCCAGGTTTGGGCTTCCTGAAGAGCCACAGCTCTTCTTTCCTTCTCTTTGCCCATAACATGGTGAGCAAGGGGCATGTTTCAGCTGTGTTTGTGTTACAGCTTTTTTAGGCTCACCATTTGGTAGATCCTGGGTTCTTGTCCTGAGTCCAGGAAGAATGAGGCATGCAAACAAGTGGAGAGTGAGCAGGACTCAGAGGAGCTTTATTAAGCAATATAACATCTCAGAGACCCTCAGTGGGCAGCTTCTCTCCATAGCCAGGTTGTCCCAACACCTGTCCAGCTCTCAGCAGAGAGGGTAGCTCCACTCTGCAGCTGATCATCCTGCCCTCTCCTCAGTTTTCAGATGAAACCCTGGTGAGGGCAACTCCATTCTGCCACTGAGAGGAGACCCTGGGGAGGGCAACTCCTGTCTGCAATAGGTCATCCCTCATCTCCCCGTCCTCTCTCCTCTGCTCTCTCCATCCTCTGCTCAAGTCTGCCTGAGCCCAGGGCTTCAACAGGCCTCAGAGGGGTGGAAGTGCACATCATGGACGGCTATGGGGCAGGCCCAGAAAAGGCACAAGTTCCCACTCCTGTCAGCAGGACTGGATGCCTGGCCTGCACCCTTCACACCCTCCCTGGGCTGCAGGAGGGGCCTCACCAGGGACCTGCCACCTTCTGCCCAGGAGGCTGCCTGCCTCCCACCGCCATCCATGGCACCCAGGCTGCTAATGCCAAGGGGCACCTGTAGGCCAGCGCCAGTTGCCCTCAGCCCATCTTTCCTCGGCTTCCCCATGGCTGAGGTGAGAGGAGGCTGGTGTGTCAATGCTGCCCTGAGAATGCACACACTTGGCCAGGATGTGACAGCACGGGGGCTTGTCCCCAACTGCACTCTGAGAACAGAGCAAGCACCTGGGAGCCGCGAGAGGCCAGAGGAGAGGCCAAGCAATGGAAGCAAACACTCCCGAGCAGGGACAGGAGGCCCTTCTTGGCATTGAGGGCGTGGAGTGCAGAGAGGTCTCGATCCTACTGTGGGGAGGGCAGCGCTCACACCCAATCTGTGTAGCCCGCAGGTAGCCTGTCACACCTTCTCGCGACCTGGGGTGGGCAGCTCCCCTCCCTGGGCCCAGACCGGCATCTGGTGCAAGGTTGATGTCTCTGGAATTTCTTCTCCTAGCACTCAGGAGTGCCCAGGGCTGTCCCTTGCCTGGATGGGGTGAGGGAGGCACGCTGGGGAGCAGATCAAGGATCGGGCCTGGCCATCGGGAGCATCAGGCTCACTGGCCACCCCCGGGGACATAACCCTGGGCAGTCTCAGGCACAGCCTCCTCTTGAGGTGCAGGAACTGGGCACCCTTGGCAGGGTGGGACAGTGGCCTTGCTGCTGGCTGGGTCCCCAAAGCGGGGCCACTCCCACTTCCCACCCCAGGCCCCTGAGGAGTGGCCCCAGCTCCATGCCCTGCCCACAGCTGCAGGGTGAGAGCAGCAACGCAGGAGTGGTGGAGGCTCTGGGCCTGGGGGTAGGTCCTGCTGGCTGCTCAAGAGTTGGGACAGCGCAGTCTGCTGCCTGAGGGACACAAGGCACAGGGGACATAGGGCACAGGGGTCCCACCATGGCCACTGCTCCCGAAGTCACTTCTGCCACCACTGCTTGCAACTTCCCACTTCAGTGGGACACTCTGGACAGTTTGTCACTGCCATCATCACCACCCTTTTATCCTAAAATACTAAGGTGAACCTTAGCTGGCTTTCCAAGATTACCATCATCACGATTAGTTTCTTTTTTTTTTTCTTCACAATTTGTTTCTTCTTTTCTGTTTCTTTTTTTTCTTTTTCTTTTTTTCTTTTTTTTTTTTTTTTTTTTTTGAGACTGAGTCTCACTCTTGTCGCCCAGGCTGGAGTGCAGTGGCACAATCTGGGCTCACTGTAACCTCCACCTCCTTAGTTCAAGCAATTCTCCTGCCTCAGCCTCCTGGGTAGCTGGGATTACAGGTGCCTGCCACCATGCTCAGCTAATTTTTGTACTTTTAGTAGAGACAGGGTTTCGTTATGTTGGTCAGGCTGGTCTCGAACACTTGACCTCAGGTGATCCACCAGCCTTGGTCTCCCAAAGTGCTGGGATTACAGGCGTGAGCCACTGTGTTCGGGCTTTTTTTTCTTTTTTTTACAGGGTCTCCCTCTGTCACCCAGGCTGGAATGCAGTGGCATGATCTTGGGTCACTGCAGCCTGGACCTTCCAGGTTCAAGCAATCCTCCTATCTCCCAAGTACTGGTACTAAATTAGTTTCTAAGTAAATTATTATTTTCTGTTGACCAAATTAAATGTGATCTTCTGGTTGCAATTGCACAACTTCCAATAGTATTGAATTATTATTGGGGTATAGACACACAGTTTATTCTCAAATCCAGGGACAGTAGTCACTTTTACCCAAGAAATTTTGAACTTTCTGTACTAATAGAAGTGTATTTTTCCAAAGTAAATAAGGCACGTTTTTTCTTCTATTTGGAGATGGTCAAATATACTACTTTATGATAAGAAATCTGAAATAATAATTCTGAGCAATAGTTTAGGAATTTTGAGGCCACTGTTACCTTTAATAAGAAGGAGACTTCTCAGGAGCTGTGGGGATCATCACATAAGACAAATGCAAATCTTGTCATTTCCAGAGGAGGCTAATGATGATGATGAGTGGAATCTTTTGAAAGAACTACAACTGCTACACAGTATCTTCCTCAAATTGTGTAATGCTGCCTTTCATTAAAAGAAGTAGTCTTATTGCTATGCATATCCATAAAGTAAGGGATATAAATAATTTTAATACAAGGGACATTATTCTCAGAAATAGAATGTGAAGGAGTATAATATAGTGACTGAGCTTGAGGGGTATATAATTTGGTTCAATCTATAGTGTACCATTTACTACCTTTGTATCTTTGCAAAAGTTGTTTTATCTCCATCATTTTAGTCTCTCCACCTGTAAGTATGAAAAGGGTGTTTATTTTACTGAGCTGATGTGAGGATTAGATAAAAATATGAAGTATAGAAAGCCCTTAGTACAATTCTGAGTACAAAGTAAAATCCTCATTTTATTTATTTATTTATTTATTTTTGAGACAGAGTCTCACTCTGTCACCCAGGCTAGAGTGCAGTGGCGCGATCTCAGCTCACTGCAAGCTCTGCCTCCCAGGTTCATGCCATTCTCCTGCCTCAGCCTCCCGAGTAGCTGGGACTACAGGTGCCCGCCATCACGCCTGGCTAACTTTTTGTATTTTTAGTAGAGATGGGGTTTCACTGTGTTAGCCAGGATGGTCTCAATCTCCTGACCTTGTGATCCTCCTGCCTCGGCCTCCCAAAGTGCTGGGATTACAGGTGATAGCCACCGCACCCAGCCCTACTCTGCCCCTTTATCTACATTGCTTTAAATCATATTCTTCTCTCAAGGTGTAAGAGGATGATAAATAGGTGCCAAGTGGAGCAACCAAGTGTGATGAGCCCTCTCACAGCAGAACGGAGTGAGAAGCTTTCTGACCTCATAAAAGGAAGACTATCTTAACTCATTGTTTTATATATTGTACGAGCATTAATCCTCACATAATCTCAAGAGGTAAATTAGTATAATTATCCTCCATTATAGGTGAGAAAGTTGAGTCACAGAAGAATTGAAAAACTCTTCCAGCATCAACCGGTAAAAGGCAGACCTTGGATGTGAACCCAGCAGCCTGGCTCAGAAATCAGTTTTAATTAATACACTGTGTACTTTCAAAGATTTATAAACACTTTGACAATGCATGCCAATTTCAAGCTATGAAGAAACAAACATAATTTATCACAACATCCCTCAAATCTAATGGGTCCCCACTATAAAGATTAAATTCCAGGCTGATGAGGCTGTGAGGCCACATGGCCAGCTGAGCTGGAGGCCTGGTCAAGGCCAGAGCCTGGGTTTACAGAGAAGCAGACAAAACAGCCAAATAAGGAGACTTACTCTGTCTTCCTGACTCATTCCCTCTATCATTTTTTCTCCTAGTCCACCCTAAGGTGACTGTGTATCCTTCAAAGACCCAGCCCCTGCAGCACCGCAGCCTCCTGGTCTGCTCTGTGAATGGTTTCTATCCAGGCAGCATTGAAGTCAGGTGGTTCCAGAACAGCCAGGAAGAGAAGGCTGGGGTGGTTTTATTGAGAGGTTTTAGCATGAAGGGCTGTTGGATGTTGCCCAAGGCCTTTTCTGCATCTATTGAGATAATCATGTGGTTTTTGTCATTGGTTCTATTTATGTGATGGATTACGTTTATTGATTTGCATATGTTGGACCAGATGATTTTTAACTCCATGTTTGAGAAAAACTTAATAACGTAATGTGTTTGTGGCACAGGGGATGTATGGATGCATGGGAGGCCATAGGGTTAGGTAAAGGGGGCCACAAAAGTTTAAGATGAGGCTTGGACTTCAGGCCAAGTGTAGGGGCTGAGGAAGCCACAAGGGAGGACATTTTCTGCAGAGTTGTGGAACCAGTAGGAACCAGGCCCTGAGAAAGCTCTCTCGTGGAAGAATAAGAGCCGAGTGGGAAAGCTTTTCATCCTGCAAAGCTGGAGCAGAAGGTTCCTCCTTGGATGTGGTCATCTTCACTTCAGCTCAGGAGTCCTGCAAAAGACATAGGAGAGTGATGTTTTCAGACCTGGCTCTACTAACAGCTTCTTTCCCCCTCTTTCAGGGACTCAGATGAAAGCAGTACAGGAAGAAGAAAAACGAGTTGCTTAGTCTCCTTGAGCCAATACTACTGCAGAGCACTGGCCTTTTATTTTTTATTTATTCATTTTATCAGACGGAGTTTCAGTCTTGTTGCCCAGGCTGGAGTGTAGTGGCGCGCTTACCACAACCTCTGCCTCCCAGCTACGAACCATTCTCCTACCTCAGCCTCCCGAGTAGCTGGAATTACAGGCATGTGCCACCATGCACGGCTAATTTTTTTTGTATTTTTAGTAGAGACAAGGTTACTCCTTGTTGGTCAGGCTGGTCTCTAACTCCTGACCTCAGGTGATCCACCCACCTCAGCCTCCCAAAGAGCTGGGATTACAGGCGTGAGCCACTGCCCCCAGCCGAGCACAGGCCTTTTCTAAGTGGTGAGGAGGAGTTTTGGTGTAAATTGCCTGATCAGAAATTTGGATCCAAAGTCTTTTCTATTATTTCTGTCTCATGCCTTATCACCTCTACCATCATTCCAGGAAAGCGAATCTGTTTTCTAAAAAGAATGAAAAGGTATTACCTGTTTGCTGAAGTCCAGAGCGTCCTGGGAAAAAAGGGAAAAGATACACACTTAAAAGATATGGAAGCAGGCCGGGCACGGTGGTTCACACTTGTAATCCCAGCACTTTGGGAGGCCGAGTCGGGTGGATCACGAGGTCAAGAGATCGAGACCATCCTGGCCAACATGGTGAAACCCCGCCTCTACTAAAAATACAAAAATTAGCTGGGCATGGTGGCAGGCGCCTGTAGTCCCAGCTACTCGGGAGGCTGAGGCAGGAGAATCACTTGAAACTGGGAGGAGGAGGTTGTGGTGAGCCAAGATTGTCCCACTGCACTCCAGCCTGGCAACAGAATGAGACTCCGTATCAAAAAAAAAAAAAAAAAAAAGATATGGAAGCAAATCTGTCCTCCAACACAATATTCCAGCCCCAGATCTCCCACCTGAGATTTCTCTAACACCACAACCCACACCAACCAGGGCAGAGAGGAGCAGAAACAGACCATGTGACCCATGAAGCGTGAAGTGTCTGTCACAGGATCCAGTGTCATTGCATTAGCCTTAGTGGCTCTTCCTTAATTTGCTCCAGGATCTCAAACCAAAGGACCCCTACTTGTTAGCCTTCCTCTTGTCTCTGCAGGCCACAAGCTATTATGCTTTCACATAGTAACCATGCACTGATGATTTCTGGATTAGCAGGACATT